>NC_051178.1:230159369-230177093 GCF_013339695.2 Rhipicephalus sanguineus
TGCTTTCTATTAAGTCATGTCACCTCGTACGTATTTTTTGGCCGTGCCAATAGATACGATAAAATAAGCCGCAGGTATACACACAGCCAACATTTTCAAGATCACCAATATCAGTCAATAAAAGAATAAACGATTTATTGTTAGAGACATCCAGCTGTAACACACAGGTGTCTAGAGTGACAGCGGCAGCAAACTTGCGGTAGTTCTCGTGAGGGAATGCAAATTTGTCCGAATCACCAAAGCTTCACGAAATATTATCCGGCCACAGCTCAAAGTGTACGCGTTTAGAACGTCAGTGCACAGTCAAAACCGACACGCTGTTGACTAAGAGCGGCAGAGAGCTTAGCGTGTTTGGTACATACGCTTTGTAACGGCAGTCGTGGAACTCACGGACTCGGAAGGAATGGCGCTGGCGTCGTCATTATCGTTCCTACCGTGACCGTATCTTGAGCATCTGCATTTTTCAAATCGTCAGCGGTAGACTCAGAAAACCACATTTAGAGCGACAGTCTGCTCAGCAATGCTTCCCACCACTACTTCACAGATGTAAACGCTAACAGCTCCATTTAACTTCGTGACTGCATCATATGTCTCGTTGCAATTTGTAAAGTCCTTACGTAGAGTACGGAATATCCACGTAGAACTAAAATCAAATTATCAGGTTCTACGTGCCAAAACCACAATATCATTACGAGACACGCCGTAGAGGGGGACTCCGAACTTATTTTGATCACACGGTGTTTTTCAACGTGCATGTAAATCTAGGTATACACGGTGTTGCTGCGTTTCGCCGTCATTGAAGCTGAGCACTCGTTTTCACGAGTTTAAAGGAGACGTTTATAAAGTGCCCGACCAATTACACATTTGGTAACGACTACCTTGAAAATACGCGAACTGCGCTGCAGAAAAGTAAATTTGCTATTCGTTCATTATCACATTATCCCATCGTCGAAACACGCCGCTCCCTTGCAGTGCACTCGCCTTGGCGTGGCATGGCCGTCGTCCTCGAAACAGTACCCCGGTATTTCTCGCCGTGACTTCGTTCCCCCCTCAAGGTCACAGGCGTGCAGGGTTAGGCCGAACGGTGAGCCATTAGTGGAAGCGCGCCCAACGGGCTTTACTTATTGACAAACTGCGCGAGCGGTGGAACGTCAGCAGAAAGGCACGCGGCGACCCAGGCATGAGATCGCTGCCGACCTTGTAGGCCGGCACACTACTTTGTTTGCTAACTAAGACAGTGTTCACAAACGGCAAAAGGCGAGCGGTATAACCCCCCCCCCCCTTTTCGCTCCATCTGACCACGCATCGAGTGCGGGGCACAGTCCCGGAAAGAGCGAAGCTGAGGGGCCCCAGCGAGAGATATTTAGTGGACGCATTGCCTCGCGAGCATAGCTGGCCGCATGCCCGGAAAAGCCGGACGTAACACGCGCGGCCGTGCATGGCCCACATACGGCCGTCGTGTCCGTCGCCTGCAGAGAAATTCCTCGCCGCGGGCGTCCACTCAGAGAGGCGCGCGCGAGCAACAGTTTTTTGATTCGCTTTAGGGATGCGCACGCACCGGATTCCGAGGTCGCTTTCGCAAGTGCGTATAGCCGAGCTCGAACGTGTGACTGAGTGGAGTTCACTGAAAGATCGAGTCGTCGTGACCGGAATATGGACGCCGCGTGTTTGCGTGTTGAATATGGACGTCGCCTTTTGCATGTTTCGCAGTGGACGCACTTTGTCACCTGTCCCGCAGGACCTTACTGCGACCGCCAGCTGCCTCGGTTTGCTTACTTCCTCTTGTGCCCGTGCAGCTTGCGTGAGTGTGATGAAATATATAAGCTGTAAAGGCCTTGCAGAGTGTGCATATATTTTGAAACTCGTGTTTGGTAGCGGCCGCTACACACTTTTGCTGCAGGCGCAATTAATACCATTTGAATAGTACTTGCGATCAAGCCTTGCAATAACGATTCCTTCATTGTTGACACTGACATTGTGCACCTAAGTACATCGAAAAGTGTTTCGTCTAGCCGTGCACTGCAGATTCCTCAAGTGAGCTAGGGATATGAGGGAAGGAATAGTCTGGCGGCCAGTGAAACTGCACAAGATATATACGTCTGCATACATTGCTATACAGAGCTTCGGCTTACTACTACAATCCTATAGCGTTGCTTTCGTGAACCCAGAAAAAGGGAGTTTCCGACTTCTTATGCACTATCCGACATTTCATCAAGGTCATTTATTCCTTATTAAGATTTACATCATGTACTATTTAGAGAATGAAATTCGCCTTCTCTATAGAGTGCCACACGGGCGCGACATGGTGACGTCAGTAACGTCAGGACGAGAAGGAACGAGCGCGTCCCGGGTGATTTATTGCGCACAATAATGCCGAAAAAGTGAATCACCCTTCACTTCCTCGCTTGCCAAACATTTCCGATGCTCATGGCTCATACTGACACTTTTGATCTAAGGGCTTATATCTTTCACTCGACAGTACATTCAAAAGAAGGAAGGTGGATTTGATTTATCCCTCCTTGCATCCATATGTTGATCGACGATGTAAAGCGCCGTGCCATACTCACACCGTGTTTTCCGTGCCGCTGTGCCGTCATGCACTCGTCGTTCTGCGCGCTAAGGTGTCTTCCTTCACCACAACCCCACATTCACCAGATGGTGAATACAGAATAGCGCCCATAGCCACCAATGGACATTGAGCAAATACCTCTGCGAATCTTATATTTTATTTGGAACCGACAGAACCGGGCTCTGTGACCGCCTCAGAATGCACGACGAGCGCTGTTTCGTGTGTGCCCGCATCACTCGTGTGTGTCCTTCAACCTTTCCTTCCCGTTCCCTCTTCTCCATTGTAGGGTAGTAAACCGGACTTCACCTGGTTAATCTCCTTGCTTCTAAGTGCGTAGCACTTTTGGGGGCCCGGCTTGTCGTCCATCCATAGATCTCATGTGGCGTGATCACGCTCGAACTCAAGTGGTCAATACAGGCTAAAACAAAGTTAGCAATGCTCAAAACCAGGGTAAAATAAACGAACAAGGTCTAAAATAATATAATTAACATAAATACCCATGAAGTAGTCGCGATAATTAACCTAAAATCGCTAAAAACCATAGAGTTAATATACTGACTCTAGAGGAAAAGCTGGGCCGCGAGACCTATAACCACAAGAACGCTGACATCTTGGAACGTTGTCATTCTTGCCATCACATATCAATCCTAAAGAAGCATCTGCACAATTAAAAACTTGCGGATATTGCTTTGTGTTTATTTTGAATACTTCTTCGAAAGAATACGACGGCTATTTATGCAATTTACTGCGCGCGGAAAAGGGCGTTTGCAGGCTGGTTAACTAGATGGCACCACCATATCAACACTCGCGAGTACGCGAGTGTGTGCTTGCGGCCGATTGCGCCGGTTTGCGCGTCGTGTTAAAGCCCCTGAAACTTCGTTCGCGTCGTGTATCTCGTAGTTGTCATAGTGTACCGTTGTGTGCGTTTTCTGTCGCCGCATACCACTCGACTTCATGTGACAGCCCTTTTTTCTTTCGAGCTGGAAACTTCAGTGCATCAGTGCAAACCAGGACGGACGGCAAAGAAGAGATGAGACAAGCCCTGAAAGTTATGTACGAACTAGTGGCAACCGATTTTTTTTTATACTTTTTAACAGCGATAAAGCTTCGTGGGCCGTGTAACTTTAGTTTCGATTGAAGCTTTCGGGAGATGTCTCACTCACATTCGCCGCTGCATGCTGCAATCGACATTTTTCTGATTTACGGCTCTCTGCGCTGAAGTACGGCAGCAATGAGCTGAAAAAGAACGTGGCTACGGTCCCTACACCGTAACGTGGCTACAGGTGTCTCGCCATTGCAAGTCGAATCAGCGCGCGACCACGGCCTACGGACTTTGCTTCGAGCTGCGAATCTGTCGAGTGACCTTTGTGCCAGCGAACGGAGAAACTTTGGTAGGGAGTGCCTAGTAAAAACCATGCACAAACAGTAGGAAATTTTAACTGTTATCAACCGGACCGACTGCACAGACAACCGTACACTAACACACGGCTTCACACATCAAAACACAGCTGATGTTCTCTGAACAGCGCGTAGCTGGCTTAGGTTGGTAGATTAAAATTGATTACTACCGTCAGATATAGCGAGCGTCTCAGGGTCCGGCAACGCTGGCAACGATCGTTTCGTTCCATCATGGCGGAACCCATGCGGTTATAGGTTTCAATGCATGGGCCCTATGGTGAGCTTTTCCTCTAGAATCAGTATATTAACTCTATGCTAAAAACGCTTCGGAAACATGTGGCTGACACTTAACACGAAAGTGTTTTATGCCGGGGTCCACCAAGTACATCCGTCACGGATATGACGTTGATAAAATGGACCCCAACGGGTGAGAAAGAAAAAATCCAAGAAAAAAGATACCCCGCTGGGAATCGAACCCACGACGCTGCGGCCGCGACGGCAAGCGCCCGACGCGCTACCCACTAAGCCATCTCGGGAGATGCTAGGCACGGCGCGAACGCGCCTTTTATCTTTCACACATTCTCTTTCGCGGCGGGCGGAGCGGGGCGGTGCCGCCGTCTGTGAGAGGTGAAAAGAAGTAATACTTCACGATCGACACTTACTAGCGCTTACTCCGAGATTGCATGCGATATCTGAGGTCATGGTTAAAGCGTCTCGATATCAGAGAGGTAGAGTGGCCGCGCTGGCGTCGCCGAGGCACCCTTGACGCAGTTACGTTCTTTGCCTTTAGCTTCGTGTTATCGTGCGTCGGCTCATCGGAGTAGTGCATCCTCCACGTGCACCAACGGGATTTCTCCTCCGCCGACTGCTTCAATTGCGAGAGCACCGACTAACAAAACTACTGCAATGCAACGGGCGAATGTTGTGCCTTGGTGGAGCGAGAGCAGCGCCTGCGAGACAGAGGCCACGCGTTTGCGGCTCAGGCTACGAACCTCTACCTCCCGTGTTGCTGAAGCGCAGTGCGTGTTATGTATGCATGAGCACAGGCGTCGGCTACCCATTACTAGAAAGCGCACACCGTGCCGTTTCTCTCCTTAATTGACGACGCTTTGAAGAAATGCATACCGGGTACCAGTGTTGATTATGAACTTGTTGATATCATCCTTACGCGGGATTCACGATTCGCTGTGTCCAAATATATGTTCACACCGTCAGCTACCACAACGGTTTAATCATGATCATGGGCGTTAGTCATCGCGATAGAGACATGCTGTCAACATGGGTGCATCCACGTCAAACGGTGCTATAGCTGCCAAACACGAATAGACGTTGTACAAGGTCTCATATATCACTACACAATAAGCACTACTTCTGTGAAGACACGTTTCACTTTCGTGTTATACCGATTCCTATGACGGAGGAATCAGCCATGTTTTTTTATTTTATGCGTCTGTCGCAATTTCCCGCTGACACCGACACCGTACTTTCTGCGATACGAGCCCTTTAAAGGCATCGCGTTAAAAAGACGTCGACCGCAGCCGGTAAGGTCATCACCCTCCACCACGAGAACCAGTGCTTTTATAAACATTCCCGCTGTTTATAAACAACGCAGCCCCGGGAAACTTCCGGCACTCGCTCCCCCTGTGAAGCAGGGCCCCCCGCTAAATTTAGAAAGCAGGCAGCAAAGGCCACGGCCACTAGGCAGCGTTTCTCCTATGCACGACGCCTGGCCCGCTAACACCTTTGCTATTCGCTCGCTTAGTTATGCAACTTATTCGACGCGCGTTCACACAGCGGTGCTTACGCTATACAGAACTAATCATTTTAACAAGGACCGACCGATCTGAACCGCAAGCGTACAATCATTGCAGCCGCCGCATGACAGTTCCTATATACGAAGAGGAAGATTCCAGAAAATTTTGACCACAATCTTTCCGTAATTCTTTCTGTAATGGACATAAGCGGTAGTGAAGTACACTTTGCAGATGCATGAAGTGAAGGTATCAGGCTTATTTCTTTCGGTTGGACGTATTGTTATACATCGCTTATGTACATCACTTATGTACTTACAGATCACCTATGTACGTGCAGTTAGCATCAAATGTTTAGAGGCCACTACATCTGACAAAATTCGTCAGCGTATTCGGTCAAACTACACAGTACATGTTTCAGCGCACTTTACAGCCCAGAAATCTAAGTACAAAGCTGGCTGCGGAAGCAGCGGGTATATTCAGCCTATTCTTGTGTCTCGTGCTTCATAGGTTTCTGACGCTGGTTGTCCGTAAAGGACAAAACATATCTGCCGGCCTCTCTGGTTCGATCGGCGTATTCGACTCTCCTAATAAGCGACAGGTAGTTCCGTACGCAGTCGAAGGGTAGATCACGGTGATTAAAGGATCTATCCGGAAGAAAAAAAAATATGCGCGATATATTATGATATATTATGCGCCGCAAGCAGCTATAGAACGCTACCACTAAACTCTCCAAGGATCGCGAAGGAAACAACAAAGGCAATGCGGCTTCCGTTCTAAAGCTCGTCTTTCGAACCGTTCACCGTGTCGGTAACCTTCAATCCTTCGGTCGACGTTCAACTGGCTCCCAGTGGTCTCGAGTGGAGTGTGGCGCCGCGCAGACGCGCGAAGGACGTTGCACCCCATAGGCTATCGGCCCCGAGAAACAACTGAAGAAACCGAATAGAACCCGCTCCGTGCATCCCCCCCCCCGACTTTCTTCTTTGTGTCTTGGTAGTGATGGTGGAACACATTTCTGGAGATTCCAGCGGCGTCCCGATCATAAAGCGTCTGCCACGGGTCTATACAGACGCTTATCTTCGCTCGTAGTCCCTCTTAACTTTTCTTCGTTTCTCATTCTTTACCTCGCTTCCCTTACATCCTTGGATGCTTCTGGACATATGGGTTCGCTTGCTTTTCGCGTTGTCAGATAGAGCTGATAAGTTTTAGGGCGTTATACCAGGAAAAGAAATAAAAAGAAAACGGCATAGTGCATTATTATAAGCGCGTACCTCCCGCTTTTTGTACGTCGGCCTTATAAAGCGTTTTCTTTTGTGCATAACGTCCAGGAAGAAGTCGCTGCTCTTGTTTCCTCGACGCCGCCACTTCCCTCGTCCTCCCTCTCACCCTGGCGACGAAAAAAAGCTTGCAGTTACACGCAGGAGCATTTTACGGTTGCGCACCCAAGAATTCTTTTCCTTGTACATTCTTTTTCCTTTACGGTTTGAGACTCTATCGCGTGCGATTCCGGTTCTTAAATCACTGTCCCCCCGTCGCTCGCCTTCTCTGCCTCGCAGCAGCATCGCCACTCTGGCTTCTTACCGGTGTTTTCTTTGGTTCGGGTTGAAGGCTTTCTCTTAATATCGAGCGCGTTGCTTTCAGAACATGGGGCTTGTCCTGCGTGCTTCGTCTCGTCCGCCCTACGCTCTATGTCCCTTCTCTGCTGCCTTCGCATATTTCTCGCTTCTTTATCGCTTTCGTGCACAATCTGAGTGACGTGGCCGTGAGTTGTTCCATGTGGTCGTGCTTCCCGAACAGCATGGGCCGTTACGAAGACGTGTGGCCTCCCACTGCATGCTCGTGTCTTTCGTGTATGGGCAGATGAGCTCATCTATCCAGGCCTAGTAGACCGTAGGAGCTCGATGGCCTGTTTGCCAGGTGTAAATATAACGCGGCAAGAACTGTATTTCTCCACTTACTTCACGACTCCACCGATCCCATCGAGTTCTTCCGCGGTCGCCAGTCATCAACGCGTGTGCTCCCGCTGTGTGAGGTGAACCGTCCGCGCCACCAGCTTTCACACACGGCCACGTGAAAGACATCGGTCAGCCCGGGCAACGAACCCATCGGTGTAAGCAACCACACCACACCGATCCAGCGGCCGTCCTGGTAACTACGGGGCAGAAACCTGGAGGTATACGAAAGGCGTTCAACTGGAATGGATAACGATGCGGAGAGCCATGGAAAGGAAAATGATAGGCGAAACATTAAGGGACAAGAAGATAGCAGGGTGGGTCAGTAAACAAGCACATGTTAAGGACATCTTAGCCGAAATCAAGAAGAATCGGGCACGAACATGCATGTAGCGAGAAGGCAATATATCCATTGATCAGTGGCGTAGCCAGGGGGTGGCAGACCGGGCGTTATTGTAATCACATTGTAAGCAGGGGGAAATAGGCTAAGAGCAAGAATCTTGAAGCCGTTCCCGTCCAATACACTGGAGACCTAAATGATTTACAGCTACTGAAGTTCATTTGCATAGTTTTGCGACGTTTAGTACAAGCTTTCCTGATGTTGAGATTACAATAACTGCCTCTTTCACGTTATCTATATAAAATAATTGAAGTGCGTTTGCACACTACAGAGATGTGCGTGCACCACCGCCTAGGTTCGGAGGTTGGCTTCGCCGCATTACTGCTACTGTCGCAAAGCTGCCTTCCAGGAGACTCCAGTTACTACCTTCGCAGAAATTAAACATAAAGGGATTCTAATATAACACGTTATCGGGCTAGTTGGTGCATTGCATTAAGAAAATAACATTACTCGTTTTGCCTTACGTATGTTCCCTTTTTACGAAGAATCCTTCATGACCGACCGGTCTTGGCGTTGGAGCATGAAAGAGCGCCCCTCGGACGAACGACTGAGCGCCAAGTAAGGTAGGCAGATGGAAAGGAAAGATTAGCATGGAAAGTTTGGAATGGAATGGCATGCTTTTACATGATGGAGGCACAATGCCCACTTGCCTGACGGAGGACACAAAAGATGATTACGCTATTTTTTGCAGAGAAAGGGTGCGCAGTATGGATTAGTGTAGTCATTAGCGCTAGCGTTTGAAGCCAATCGCACGGAATTGCGACACCGACCTCTGGTGTCAAGGTGCGGTCAAGTGCCACAGAGATTCGACTGTCTCAGATGTCTGTTCTAAGAAATTCAGTGTAAAATAATGATGTAACTTCGTACCACGAGCCTAACTCAGAGTTTTTGTAAACAAAGTATGTGATTGCAAATGGGCTTTTCAGAAGAAATACCTATTCATATGTTAGTGACGCACCGTTAGTGACGCACATTTAGCGACGGACGGCGTGTCCGACCCCACGATGTCTAGTGAGCATGGACCTTAGAATCCAAGCTCTGAGGGGAGAACCAAGGCATCCACAAATGCTGACACGTCGTAGAGTTAGCTGTCTCGTCAGCTATGATTGGCCCAAGGGGCCACTACGACCATTCTGACTGGTTCGAAATGCTGCCATTACCACGGCAGGATTTGGCGATGCCCAGAATAGTGCCCCTTAACGCAATAACGTAAAATTTATGTGGCATTGGTGCTAAAGGCTCGGAAACTTGCGCCCGACATTTACAGTTTGCTAAATCGATGCTTGGGCGAGTTGGCACGACACACTTGAAATAAAGACGGTGCAATAGACAGAGGAGCAGTAAAAGAAGTATACAGACAACAGCGCTGACGTAAGGTTCAGCGATGTTTGTGTTCCTTATTTTAGAGCGAAAGCTGTTATCAGATCACAATGGCATGGGGTAGTTGTCCGCCGCCGCCGCCACCGGTGTCCGTAACCACTATCGCGCGAAATAAGAAAACATGAAATAAATAAAAAATATTCAGGATAGGTTGGATTTTAACCCAGGCCCTCTGCGTGGCATTCGAGAATTCTACCACAGAGCCACGCTGGTGCTTGAAACTCCTTTGCAAAGACCCTACACAGGCGTCATCTCGGGCACGGAATCGCCTTACCGTGTGTAATATAGCGTGGCAGAAGAGTAAAATAACAACCAGACGCCACAGCAATGCTAAGTGCGTCAACGAGTGTTGTTTTTAAAGCTTCCCACCAACTACTGGAGTGGTCAACCATAATTCTTCATCATCCAAGAGCCACATAAGCATTACCAGAGTGCACATATTGTCCTACAGATGTGTAGCGGGTACCTCGCTTATCCACAGAAAGACGAATAATGGCATAGTGGGTGCTTCCCGACTTCACAAAAACTATATGGTTTGTGGAGTAGTGGATACCTTGGATAGCCAGTGTACTTACATTATTTTCGCCAAGAGAGTTTAGAACGGGCTCTAGAAAGGCCGCTCTTCCAGCTTTCGCTGTGACTGTGCTGCGCGCTCCGCGCAGGCCCAGCGTTTTTTTTTTTTTTACTGGTTCTCGGTCCTTTTGCGGTGTTTTCATTTCAAGTATTTACCGTCTGTTTAACATTTACTGTAGAGAGAAATCTTTTCCGCCAGGGCCGCGCCATAGGTCGGATGACGTGTCCGCAGCACCCGCCGCGAACGTCCGGACGACACGTAACGCTGGCGCGCGCTCCGCTTCTTCTGCGGCTCGGGACGTTTTCGATTGCGCATAAACAGACTGCATTCCAGACGAAGAAATCGTCAGCGTCGGCTGCTATGCTCGCCCGCGGATAAAAAAGAAGGAAGCCAACATCAACGCTGTGGACGCCGGCGGCCGTGCATGCGGCAAACCGGTCCCCCCAGAATCGCGGCTTTCTGGTCTCGTCTAGCGCGTGACCTCGCCAAGGTCCTTTAAGAACCCCGCTAAGGCTGCTCCTTTTTTTTTCTTCTTCTTTTATTTCTTTAGCCTCTTCTTTCCGTTCACTCGCTGTCTCTCCCCGGTGCCTTTTTATTCTTTTAACTCACCCTTTTCGTGTTTTTGTTATTGTTGTTGTTACTGCTTATTCTGTTATTTTTATCTATGCTGGCTCGCCTTGTCTTCATTTACTTTGTATGCTCCTCATAACTCGTCTTTCTTTCTGACTCTTTTTATCTTCTCTTTTATTTATTTTTAAGTTTTTTTCCTACGCTGAGGCCTCCTTGGCGCCCGAACTCGACCTCCTCGCGTTCTACAAGATTTCCCTGCGATGCACGTTCAGGCCGGACAGCGCCGGCTGAAATACATAGCAGCTGCTTGTTTCTTGATTTTTTTTTAAGATTTTCTTTCCCGGTTTTATAGCGCGTTCGTTTTTCTTTTCTATTCAACCTTATTCCTTCTCCCTCGCCTGAAAGAGGTTAGAGGAAACGAGCCACCGTTATATACCACCGCAACTTGCTTGGCGAGTTTCGGGGCAGTTACGCTAACCGTTACCCGGGGATGTTTTCGGCCCGCCTCAATGACGCATACGCTCCGCTCCCTGCCCTACGCCGTTCCATCGTTTCGAAATCTCTCTTTCTTTTCTTTTTTTTTTTTTTGTCCTGGCCTAAGTCCTTTCGGCTTTTCCCTTAGTCGCTGACCTGCCAGGGATACGACGTGCTGATGCATCCAGTTTGTGCGTTTTTGATAAAGATAGAGAGGGTATTTAAAAAGTATTTGAGAGGTTTCCCTTGGAGTACACCTAGCATGCTACTTCACATGTGTATGATGAAGAATGAAGTGATTTCACACTACGCAGAAGATACAGAAAAATGGATATGGAAAAATAATAATGACGAAAACAAGCAGAGGACGGAAGCGAGTTAGATTGGATTGGATTAGAAAAAAAACTTTCCTGCAAAGAGGCGCCTCAGCGCGTCTGGGGCTCCCACGCTGGAACCGGGAGGCCAAGCCTGGTGGCCGCGTCGTGAGCTTCCTGCACTGCCCAAGGTTGATCGACCAGGTGTGGACTGCGAAGTCCGGCGTCCCAGACCAGTGTGACGAAATTAAGAAGTTCGCGGGCTTGAAATGAGATCAGCTCGCGCAAGATGGGGTGAATTGGAGATCAATGAGCGAGTTCTTCCCCCTGCAGTGGACATAAAACAGGCTCACAATGATGATAATAAATGTAGGATGTTAATCAGATCTCAGCCCGGTTGGCTACCCTTCACCGGGGAAGGAAAAAGGGCTTGAGAGAAGAAGAGAAAGTGCACTGTCGATGCCGCCGACGTATATAGTAGCAGTTTACGTGCCATTCTGGCAGTTAGGCGCTTCTGGCCCCATACCACAACGATTTTTGTTCTTGTCTAGCAGTGGCGCCGCTGTTTGAGTTATCAAGCACTGGACTTCCGAAGGCTAGCGAGAACTAGACTAATGACACCCAGCAGTTGTGACGTGCTTCAGGCAGTCGTCGCCTGCATCTTGTCCAGGAGCACACGAATGGTGCTCGCCAGTGACCTCATCATGACGACAGCTCGTTGATCGTTCTTCAACTGATCGGAAACAATATTCTATACCGTCCAACTCTGATGTCGCATGCCTCGGGAGTTCATCAGGCCAAGCGTCAGCTGTCTCGTTGTTTGAAGCTTTTTTGTCAGGAAGCTGCGTTTGGACTTGGCGGCAGACCAGCGGCGATCTTGGGTGGCGATGTGTGCAAAGACACTGCCATCTGTTCTCGTTATACTGGCCGCCAAACCACGAACACGTGTCAGGTCAGAACGCTTAATCGCACAAATTGCGATGCGTCTCACGATCGACTCATCTTCGATGGAGTGTCCTTCGATGCTCAGGAAATTGACAAGCTTGGACAAGTTGGTCGGAGGCCACTAGTCTTACCCATGCAGAGGCGGACACATCTATACAAGCGAAGGCGATCCTGTCACTTACGGCGTTTAAGGTTTTCCAAAAGTCGCTTGACAAAGCGTGCCGCTTCAAACAGCAGATATTGAACATACACAAAACACGCTGCAACACACAACGAATGAGAGTACTTCAATGAGACCGGTGTCTCTATAGGAATGAGCAGGAGCGCTTAGGTTGAGTTAGATGCTCAAGAAGTGTTTGTTGTTGTCAAGGTTAAGGTTCCTTTCTGTTTCGAATACACCCGCTGTCACATTCAGTACACGTTTATCCAGTAAAGTGGACGGGAGAGAAGCCGCCTCCGTAGCTCAAAAGGCAGAGCATCGCGCGGGTAAATACAGAGGCGGGTCTGACACCAACCAGCGACAGCTTGTCTGTCCGCGCATTTCACTTGAGCTTTCCGCATTATTTCTACGTTTGAATAAAAGCCGCAGGCAATTTTCGATACACTTCCCTTGGCTTCGTTTTCTGTTGGCCTTGTTGTGTTGCGACTAACAGATACTGAGCCCTCCCGGGTCTTTTCGCGAATAACAAATCTAGATCTAGTTGGTTGTGCACCACAAGGCATATACAGCGCACACTTCTAGAAGAAAGACACAAGGAACACGAGGCAAAGCGCTTTCCCTTGTGTCTTCCCGAAGTGTCCGCTGTACTTGCCTTGTGATGTTTGTTCCGCTTCTGACGAAGTTCAAGATTTTATACAAACCCGTGTGAAACGGTGTAACCACAGGCGTGCGCAAGGTTCCCCATTAGGGGGGGGGGGGCAAAGAATCATCGCAGCGCCCCCCCCCCCCTCCAACGCGTTGGCCAAGTCCAGAGGACAAGATGCTTCACAACTGATAGAAAACTGTAAGTGAAGCGATGACGTGCTTCGCGCAATAGACTTCCCTTGGTCCCTGGCTTTCCTGATTGGAAGTAAACAGTTCTTGGAATGCAACAAGAGGGGCCTACGGCTGCCATTATCGTCAAAAAAATCACGCCATATTCACGAAGTGAATGATGATGAGTGGGCGAAGCTCCGAAGGTAATCTGGTAAACCGTCAATCCCCGTAAATTTTGCCCACTCGATCATCATACAAAGACCTGACACACAAACGCGGGTTCCGCATATATGACGTTAAGCTCAGGGGAACGTTTGTTGTCGGCGTTGCCGTTTTGCCTTTCGAGGGCGAGAGCGCGTTTACGATCGTTCTCACCCATGGCAGAAACAGAATGTGTGGTCTGGAACGCGCTTATACTTCATTGTCATCAGCGTCATCGTCATCGTTATCACGTGTAGTGGGTACATTCCACTAGTCGTCATCGTCATCTTTATCACATGGAGTGGATACAGCCCACTATGCGTGGCTACCTACTACTACATACTACAGAGGAGGGACAGGCCCACACCCTGAGGAGCTTCGCCCCTAACCTAGACATACTCCGGTTAATTCTCCTGACGTCTTTTCGCGGTTTTGTGGTTTTTGCTTATTAATTCTTTTTGGTTCTTGGTTCCCTCTCCATACCTGCCGTCATGCGCAATTCAAATGAGCGGTGATCACGTGTGCCTACTTGTTCTCGTTTTTCTATGTTTGTGTTAATAAATTTCAGTTGGAAGTCAGCGCTAGTCCTCGTCGTTTCTTCGTCCTTGTGTATTACACGCGCTGTTCACGTCAATATGGAATACCAACTAGCCCGGTCACACACCTTGCTTCAGTGGCCATAACCCCGCTCTTTAAACAACGACGGGACAGGTCTGACTCAGTCGTATGGGACAGACTTTGCCCCTCCTCGGATGATTGGACAAGGGGGGAGGGGCTTCCTGCCCCCCTCGTGCGCACGCCTGAGCTAGCATGTAGTTAACCGATTTTCATTTAGGAGTTTGTGCACGTGCTCTCAGGCCAGTGGGCCAGTACAGTCGTGAACGATGCTGTGAGATAAAAAGCAACATAGAAACGTACAATGGTCAACAGCAAGCGCATGACGTCGTAAACACATACGACGAAGTACACATTATACGAGCGAACGATACAGGAAAGGCAAACACGAAATGAACACGTGCACAAGAGCTTTCGTTCTAATCTGATTTTCAGAGGCGGCTTCGCACACGTCAATGGTAAAGATCTCTTGATCGATAACCAAACGAGACACTGAGCAGTCAAATGCCTTATCGCCTGGAGGCTGCCGCAAAGCCAGGAGCGAAGCAACATAGCGAGATCAACGTATTCTTCTGCTAAGCAGAAGTGTTTTCGGAATTCCCCCGTTGGACTTTCCTTGCAGTAAGCGCCGTTATTGCGCCAACAAGCAAGGTGCAGTCAAGTTTGAATGTACTGCATAAAGTCTCGCCAGAGCAGAAGTTTTAAAACGCTCTGATCATCCTAAAATTGCATGAACTGCGGTTACACAACAATGACCTGCAAAAACAAAGCGCTGTTAGGGTGGACAAGTGGGCGTGTTAGTATTGCATGATCCGACGTAGAAGGCACGAAGACGACGACGGACGTGTCTCTATCTCTTGTCCGTCCTCGTATTCGCGCCTTCTACATCGGATCAAACAAAGCGAATTTCTTTAAGTTCTTCTTATATTCACCGAACCCATACTGAGCGAACTTAATACGAATATGGCTAAAGCAGGTAGATTTTATATGAATTATTGTGTCCACTGCATCCTATAAGCATATGAAATTTTCAGGTAACTGCCAACGATAATGACAAAAAAAAGACAATGCGAATGAATATTCAGCTAATCCGCTTCTATTCCGTCGAGTCCACTGCAAAAGTCCTGTTTGAGACAGTTCTGAAGTAATTGTTAATATTTAATAACTCTTCTTAAGATCATTTCAGAAAGTGCCACTGTCAGCTGGTTGTAGAGAAGTGTAGCAACCCTGCGTCTTCCGGCAAACAACAGGAAGGAAATAGAAACGCGTAGAAGCTGATGTAAAGGCAAGAGGGCAGACATTGAAAAATTGGCAAAGGCACAATAACACGTATATTGCATCTTCACTGGCTGTACTGAAGAGCGGGACTTTGTCCCCACGCCGCGGCCGCCTGTATGATTTAGTACAAAATATTGTCCTATCACCACAGTTCAGTAGAAGCAGAAGTTTCTTCTATTTCTTTTTTCCACATTTACATTAATGAAGTGAGCGCGAATGAGACGAGATCAGTTTATGTATATGTAGTCGCGTAGTTCTCTACGCAACTTTCATTTTCCCTCCACAGGAGAGAAAACTGAACAGCGCGCCTAGCGACGAGCGCTGTGACCTACTCGTTCGCTACACTGTTCGCAGATGGCGCCACCATTCCTACGCGACGCGCGCGTAAGCAGCAGGCACGAAAAAGCGGGCAGCGGGACTGCGGGACCCCTTTCCATCGCGCGCCGTTATTTGTTGCACTGGAAGTGCTCGTGGCGCTTGGCTGAACCGGTCCCGTTACTTCCGCCGCTCTTACATTCGGGGAAGTGCAGCTGCTGCATTGATTCCTCCTCTGCTGCTGTGTCTAGCCAGTGCAAGTTACCCCCCCCCCCCTCTCACAGACACACACACGCACGCACACGCTGCAATATGAAGCCGTTTGCTTGGCAGCTTCCGATGCCAAGGGCCTTCAAAAACAATTAGCTGAATTCCTTGGCTACAATCGTGAAGTATTCACACGATCCTTTGTTTTATTGCTTTCGTGTTGTGCGGCGGAGGCACGCCTAAGCGTGTTAATTTAGCCCTAACGATGTGGGCACGTTCTGGCGACAGGGACTGCAGAAGCTTAATCAGGTACGATCATCAACACATTTAGCCAGAACACGCCTGGCTGACGTGCATTTTCACCTTCTCCTTTGGAAGGCGTTGGATGTTTCTGACTAGTGGGGAGGCCTCGAATGTATACTAGCTTCACGGCTGACTCACACAGCCGTCGGTATCCAAGTCACGTCCAAACATAAGAGCACCGGACGAGTAAGAGTCTTGTCCAAACATGTAGGATGAGCTCAAGGACGTAAATCGAATGGTTAATTTATCCTACGAAGGATGCACCGAGGGCAACACAACATGGCTTCTTCTTCTCCTTTTTTTTTTTTTTTTCTTGGTCCACACGTCAGCAGACGTCTCACAGGCTTCTTTCAGTTTACACGCGAGAGAAATACGCCTTCTTGTATGATGGAATTGTAAACAAACGCTATCATTTCTAGTACGCATCGTATAGGTCGACAAAAAAAGTGGATCCCACGCCGACTCACTCATGAAATATGTTTTGCCCTTAGCGCTCACTTGGACTCAGACTCACCAAAATTTTCTTCATTCGGACTCACTGAAATTTTTATCAACCGGACTCACTCGGACTTAATCTCACCAAAGTATTGCTCGCTCGGAGTCACTCAGACTCATGACTCGATCTGAGTCTGAGTGAATCGACTTATGAGTCCATTAGCGTATAAACTTTTTCAACCATAGTGTCAATGCTCTTTAACATCAATATCCCATATAAGTGGTGTTCTACTTGGCGCGTTTTGATCTCATATCTTCAAATACGATTTATCAATGGTCACAATCCAGTAAGGACATTTTTATCGAAAGAGATGACACACACTAGATATTTTTATCAAGAACTTCGCGTGAAAGATTTTGTCAAAGGGAGATCAAGCCCCATTCCCCTCGCCCCCCTCCGTAACTCACGCCTGTGGTCAATAAATATTGAGATGGAGCATGAATGCTAGTGCATTGAAGTATGTGTGAGTAGATGTGAGTATAAACGCGAGTCGTCATAAGGCTGGTAGTAATGCTGAAGTTGAGTAGATAACAGTCCGACAGGCAGGCAAAAAAATTTGGAGCTCACTCAGACTCCCTCAGGAAATATATTTTGCCCTTAGGGCTCAGTCGGACTCAAGGACTCAGCAAATGTTTCCTCATTGGGACTCAGACTCACGAACCTATTACTCAGCCTGACTCACTCAGACGCAGACTCACAGCTCAATCTGAGTCTGAGTGAGTCTCGCTGAGTCGACTCATGAGAGGGTTTGCCGACCTATGCGCATCGTGCACCGCACTTCACCTGTTTCTGGCACAATTTACTTCAGAAACATCATTAAGGTTGTTCAATTAGTCGGGTCCTGCGAAAGGTGTAAAAAAAAAAAGAAAAAGGCAAGTCCGACCGACGCGGGCGTGTGCTCGCCTGTGATATTCCTATGTGAGCATACTGCACACCCTTCGAGAAAATTCAATATGTGGCATCCATCTGAGCGTATTATTTATTTAAGCATGCGCTGTTCAATGCA
>NC_051178.1:230177193-230211885 GCF_013339695.2 Rhipicephalus sanguineus
CACCAGCGTATCCATGAACAAAGGATTGCGGTCATAGAAGAAACCGAGTCCTATATCGTACCAGTGGCGTAGCCAGGGGGGGTGGGTGGCGTGTCCGGTGTGCCCCCCCCCCTCCCCGGCTACGCCACTAGCGAAATTTTTTTGCGATGGCATACAGAGCCCAAAATGACACTTGACCACATCTGCCTGCTCGGCCCCCACTCCACCACTCCATATCAAGGAGGTGCCTCCCCCCCCCCCCCCCCCCCCCGAAAAAAAATTCTGCCTTCGCCCCTGTACCGTACCATGGAAAACAGTTCCGTTTGCTCTGTGTTGTCACGCTTTGCGCCGTCGGCCCTTCCTATGTGGGTGGGGGTTCCGACGTATTTTGAAATGTCAGTGAGGGAGGACCAACACGGAATAGTATTCCGTGGTACGGTATAGGCCCGCTGAAGAAAGGGTAAGACGAAAACAAACGATAAGCACTCGCTATACGCGCTGGTGTCGTGCTTCCTCTGACCGGAACTGACCTGTACACGGGGTCGTTTCGAATATCTTCTCGCACCGATGGCCAGCGAGCTTCGTGCGCATTTTGCGTGAGTGCACAGCTATCTGCGGGCGGTCTCGAGAAGCACCAGGCGCATCGACTAGACCGATACATCTCCGAGACACGCCGTGCGCCAACGCACATGTATGTACATACAGGTATGTACACAGATAAACGAATACACACGCGAGTAGACACTTCGCTGAAGGTGGAGTATTCCCTGTTTCTTCTCCGTACATATTCAACAAGAGCAAAACGGAGGTTGCGTGCGCTCGTTCACTTGTTACGACCTTGCGTGCCTGTCCGGTGTTCGTTACTCGAACGGAAACTATACGCGGGCAGGTTATACGGCAACGTTGTGTAAGCTTTCTTTTTTTTTTTTTTGCATGCGCATAGCCGCTCACTGCGAAGGTTGTGGATACATGCGCCCCACGGTGAATGCACGGGTTGACGCACTGCGAGGACGGCTGCGGAATATATATGTATACACGACGTTTCACCTGATCAACACGATGAAAGGCCTCGCCTTTCTTCCGAGATGCTGCTCTGAGTAAGGTCTGCACACTGATGCAGCTAGAGCTCTCGGCGTGCGGACTGGCCATGCAAGACTTATCGATGACCCGAGAGATTTACCTGTCTACATTGTAGCAGTCGCATTACATACGGCTTGTAGCGAGCCTTTGGTCAGTATGTATCTATTTCCGGAACGCAGCTTACGTCCGCTATCGAGAGATGGTATGTAAATATACAAGATAAATAATATTGCAGCCGACGTTTCCTGCCGTCAACCATTCCGCGTAACATGCTCCAAAGTATCCTGTAGTGCACCGCTAATGTTCGCTCTCACATTGACGAATTGCAAGCTCCAGCTTGAAGCTATCGCGAGACGCGAGTTAGGTGGATTTCGTCACAAAATTTTCGTTTTTTCTGCGCTGTGCTTTGTATACGAAAGACGATGAAGAGAAGCGAGACAAACGTGTAAATTTCGCATTGGTCTTCTCTTGTGTAAAAAAAGTACAGCGCCGAGAAACAGAACAGTGCTCTAAAACCAGCCCCAATTGCAGCCTTATTACTGAAAAAAGGGCTTTCGCAATCCATTGATATTTTTTTTTTACTATGAAAGTCACGTCAAACGTTTCTGCACGCACATTACTCGCATCCTCTGCTGCCCCAAATGTGCCAGAGAGCGCCGACGTTTTGTTGTAAGGTAAGATCCAAAAAAAAGAAAAAAAAAGAAAACGATGATGTTTTGTCTTTCATCGTCTCTTCTCGAATGTCGTGCCATTTGTGTCGAGGTTACAATCGTCCAGTATCACCGAACTTTATTTCGTTCTATGCACATGTATTACGGTGCAAGTCAGCGACACAAAATAATAGCAATGTAGAATGCGTAGTGTCTTCAGGACCAGCTTAATTTGTTTAATAAAGTACCAATCAAGCCGAACATTTACCTTTTTGGAATTCAGGACTAATTATGTCACGCCGATCGGTCCGTCACTGATTCAGTGTTCAAGCAGATTAAACCGTATCCGTTTAGAGCATAACGTAAACGGGGATGAAATCCTGACTCGTCCCCGATATACTCGTGCCAGCTGCGTCGTTACACCTTTACATAGAGCTGCATGTCTTGCATATACGTATAGCTTCCTGCAGGTACGCACGCTCCAATCTCCTCGTTCCGGTCCGAGCGTTTCCTACGCCATAATATATCCAGGGGCCTCCTATCCTACATAGTAGCAGCCCATTAGACACCACTGTCTTTTCGCGGAAGCGAGCACTAACTGTTGCACAAACTAAACGTGGCTCGCGGACACCGCTGACGAACCGTCAAGAAGCCTGGACCAATTAGGCCTTCGCTCATTCCGGCCCGCCGCAAAACCGCACGAGACTAATTGCGAGTGACGCAAACTCGCACGCGAGCCTGCAGCTGCCACATACGGACAGAGACGCATCGGTCGAGGGTAATTGGAAAAACGGCCGCCCTGCCATCCATCAGGCCGCGATATCGGGTGCGAGGGCTACGATGCTCAAGACGACCGACTCAGCCCGCTCTCCCTACAGCTTCCTTGCAACGCCACCGCGAGCGGGTACTACAGCATCGACGCTGCGGGACACGCTTACGAAGGCAGCGACCCGCGCGGCAGTCGTGATTTCTTTAATTCACGGAATCGGCCGATGACCAGAGGGTTTACGCAGCAGAGAGCGCGCGGAGCGATCCCCTATAGCTGCCGCCGGATCTAGCCCCACCGCGCCACCACATGCGCGCTAATGAGGTCACAGGAGGGTCACCTCACCGATCCTTCTGTGGTCCTCCCGAATGCGGCAATAGCGGGCAGTAATGTGCCCCGGGTCTTGGTACGCCGAGGCACCCCGTTCCTCGCATGCACTCCGGTTATATACATCCGCGTCAACGGGCTTGAAGCTGAACATGCGGTCTCCGTTTGATGTTCGCTCCATGTGATTCGTTCGGGTCGCCAGTGGAATGATGGTATAATCGAGTACGCAGTTTTGTTTTCGTATATTTTCTTTTCTCTATAGTTGTGCGCTGCTGGATAAATGGAAGAAGCGGCGGTGTACGGGTATTTCTGGTGCCGTGGTCAGCTATGACTTAAAATGGGCGTGGTGGAAAAAGGGTTGCTGGCGCGGCACGGTGCACGTATAGAGAACTTGCATTACAAGGCGGGCTGCGCTGAGCGAGCGCTACCGGTAATCATTTGCGATTGCCGTCTCGAACGGGAACGCTGTAGGCACTTGCGCGTTGATACAGGGACGCGGAGATAATAGAGAAAATATGGGTAAGTGGTATTGTTACGACGCTAGTTTCAAGTCATCAGGAGCAATAAGTGGAAAGACCTACTAAAGCGATAGTGCACTTGAAGCTTTTTCGTTTAAAAATAACAAAGCCATTGGGTCACTCTACAGGAGCGTTATACGCCTTCGTAAGCTGTGTACCAAAGAAAATATAGTAGGAAATAACGGATAGGATCGAACTGCGCAGCTGTCTATGTGTTATGGAGCGTTTCTTTCTGTGATACAGTCTCGAAATAGTCGATGGAAAGCTTCATCTACTCGTGGCTTCGTGCGAACTCTTCTTGTTCTACGGACAAATACTTATGATGAAATCTTTTCCAGCTCTCCCCAATGCTTACTTGGCACTAGCATTTGTCATGAGCGCAGAAGGTGTAAATTTCTGGAATGCATTTATGAGAGAGAGAGAAATGTTTGATTGAAAAGCTGGAGGTCTTAGCCTGGCTATTGGCCTGACATGCTACTCCAGGTGCTGGGTGGTGATTTTGATACATACACTAATAACCACATAACACATACAACACGCACACACACACGCAGGTAGATTACACTGTTTACAAAGTTTCGTTTAGGCTTGCGGCCCGCAAGAAAGACAGCAGCGCTTTCGTGGCGCTTAACGCACAGGTGCTGCTTTGCCCATGGGCCCAAGAATATATCCCGGTTCTAAGCACGAGTTACACGCGTGGTGATAGCGAATAATTATAGTGAAAACATCGGTAGAGGTACTATACAATTAACGAAATTAGTTTAGTAGTCTAGTAACAATGCATCGAGAGCGGATGTGCCTGTCACATTATGTACTTATAGCGCATGTGCAGTGTATAACATACGTTGTTATCTTGTGCACATCGTTGAAGGATTTGAAGTGTTTAATTTACTACACGACCCACGTTTGTTTCTCTGGCTAGCCACCTTATTTATCTGCGGTAACTGGCTCGTGGTAAAGCTATCAGCCGGCACTAAAAATGAAAGAGAACTAAAAGCTTTCTTGCGTACCTGACGTCGTTCTAGTTGCGTCTGATATGTGCTAAGATGCTACGTACAGCAACACCTAGTTGCACATGCAGTAATATAATGAAGAATGCGCATGTCATCAATATATCTACATATCCTTTCACGCCGAGGTATAGAGCTTAGCTTTGTGGCGTTTTGCAGCAGAGAACAAGGCTGCGGCTCGGTTTCTTTTCCGGTAGCGGCGGCGGCGGCGTTCCGGCGAGAGCCGAACGCAGAAGAAATTCACTTGTATTTTGTTTTACGTGCACTTTCGGGAAGCTCACACGGAGGAAACATTTCTGAATGCCTCCGTTAGCGAGTCTATCTCTGTGTACTGGACACCTTTGAAACGCAAAGGTCTGTCACTGCAAAAAATAACCACTGCAGACTATCGCGCGTGTAATTCGAGCGAGCTGCAACAGGAGCGCTTCGTCTCGGAAGCGAACTGCAGATCTTTACTGAGCCCCTTGCTGTTGGATTGTGCAAAAAGCTGCGTCCCGGAAGAAAAGTGAAAACCACAAACAATGGCGCAACGCGTTCCCTTGGAGCTGCGCCACTTGTCTACAGACAGAAGAGAAACCCGATGGAGACCCACACTCTTGACAAAAGGTTTTGTAACGCGTTTTTTCTTTAAGTGCTCAGCGCTCTTGCTATCGCTCCCCACGATACGCCGATGGCCGAGGCGCGTGACGAAAGGGCTGCCCAACCGCCGCTTCTCGTGTGCGTGTATGTCAAGGACGTGCAGATAGCGAGTAGCCCGTGGTCTATACGAGCGCGCCGTAAGGACACGAACGAGATATATTGCAGAGGAATACGTAACTTAGCCAGTGGACTGTCATGCAAATAAAAATAAAAGTACCGGCAGCGAAAAAGCGACATTTCCAGTAAGAACAGCTGTAGGATTCTGGCATAAGCAAGCGACAGCGTTTCACGGATCCAAGAAATATTTCGCAGCGCCAGAGCGACATCTTAAGGAAGACGGACCGCTATGTCTTTTCTTTTTCCTTGCTCAGGCTTCCGCAGCACACGCGAATCGAGGGCAACCGTCGGCTACCTGCGGAGCACCGTATTTTAAAAGGCAGTCGCACCACTCACGCGGGCAAATAGATTCACGGGGGTCACATAAATTACAGGAAGCCCGACATGGAAGGACGTCCGGTAGCAAGGAAAGGGGGACGACGCCACACGCTATGTAGCGGGTCGCTGGCGAAGCACGGGTCGCTGAATAGCGCCATAAATTGAGACGTCGCGCGGTGCGACAGCGTCTTCTCTCGGTGACGGGCACAATGAGGAACCACGAGCGCATTCAGCGCGGTCCGAGCAGGGCGCGCCTTATCCGTAGCAAGTTTTGCGGCTCGTGACCCGAGCGTGACCCGCCGGTGGAATAGCGGGAAACGCGCTCACCCCTCGCCCGTGCGCGCAGTCACCGTTGGGCAAGGGGCCGCAAGAACTCGCTAATGAAGCCCGGTCGCCCAAAGGTGAAAGCGCGCAGCGGCGCCAAACGCGTTACACAACAACAGATCGTATAGTATACACACTCACCCGCCGTCGAAGCGCGAGGCGACGTTCACGGTGCCCTCCGGTTCACCGTGGCCGCCAGATCCACTGCCACCAGCTGTCAGAGTGACGCAAGCGGAGCTCTGGTATGTGCGCAGGGGTTCTTTGTATTCCGGTTCTAGTTCAATGTCCGTGCTGCTCGCCGGACGTCCGACCAATTCGTCTCTCCGCTGACTGGAGATGGTAATTGTGCGCTCGCTCAGCGTCTCCTTATTGGCAGGCGACGCGAAGCGAGTGTCCACTTTTTCCAGCGTCTCGAAGAAGCTCTGGCTGCCACGCGAGTCGAGCAGACCGTTGCGGATAACGACGGTGGAGCTGGAGCAGTGCTCCGTCGTTTTGACGACTTTTGAGTATGACAGCAGATCCTGCGCCGGCTGCAAAGGTCTGCGCAGCTCGAAGGCAATGCCGTCACTCTCGTCGTCGTATCCACTATGCTCGTTGACATCGGCAGGCAGCTCCTCCTCTTCCTCCGGGAAGCAATCTTCTTCCGGGCAGCTCTCGTGTTCAACGGGGGACCGTTCGCACTCGTCATGACGTGTAGTCGGTTCAGATGAGCAGAAGTCGAGCTGTAATAGCTTGTCCAGAGCCATAGCAGCGGCGACGTGGTTTTCTTTCGTGTCCCCCAGCCGCCTGTCAACTTCCATGCCAACCTCTTGGTCCGAGCCTTCCTCTTGTTCTTGGAGAGGAGAGAGCGTGTCGGGTCTCGATTCTTGGTCTTCGTTCGATGTCAAGCGGTACTCCGTGTCGCCGCAGATGTCATCGCTAAGGCGCTGTTGCGGTGACGACATATCTTGAAAGGACTCAGGGGGTGCGATGGCCGACGGTAGGCCCAAGACGTCGCAGAGCGCGTCCTTGCCGTCGTTGAGGATCCCAGGATCGTCAACGAAATCAAGATCTTGCTCGTCGTCGTCGACGCACGTTTCCTCATGACCGTCTAGTTCTCGTTCCAGCTGCTCGAAGGGGCTCAGTACTTTCTCGAGATCGAACGTGTGGGACGGTCTGTCGAGCGACTGCTGCCGAGTGTGCTCCGAAAAACTCGAGTTGGCGGTGCTCGCACGGGAGAACTTTTCGATGACGGTCGACACCGAGCTGCCGGTGTCGTCCGATTCGCACTCGAGTAGCTTTTTGTCCTCCTCGGCCAGCAGGTCCACGTAGAAGTCCGGTTGAACGGGACGGTCGCCCTTGTCCCCACTGCCGCGTTTCCGCATAAGCTCTTCCCATCCCGGAAGTCTCATGCTCAGCGACATGCCCGGAAACGCGGGAGTCGGCGACGGCTCTTCCGAGTCCGAGTAGCTGCACTTGGGCCGGCGTGGTGGCAGCGGCGGCGGAATTGAGGGCCTCCGCAGGGACGGACTTCGCTCAATGCCCGAGGCATGCTTCTCGAACAGTTCGACGTGCTGTCGAACGCTTGTCGTGGGCGCTGATGCGGCGAGGTCGCTTCCGTTGCACCCTCCGATGGAAGACTTCCGCGGTGGAATCGGAGGCGGAGGATTCTTCCGAGCTCGGCCCGCCGACGTGTCACCCTGGTGTCGAAGTAGTAGCTTGATACACACCGGGGAGTCTCGAAGGAGCGTGACGCAGTCGAGGCGAGTCATCGACGTGACGGGAGTGTCGCCGATCTCGAGAATCTCGTCGCCTTCCTTGATGGGCGATATCTTCCACTGCGCCCTGGAAGCCGGGCTTTCGGGTGTGATGGACTGAATGAAGACCCTGGACACCTTGTCGCCGGCGGCGGTTCCCCCGACGAACTTGAGCGCCATGCCCAGCCTCTCGCCGGGAAGCCGGTACACGAGTACTTCCTCGGTGGCGCTAGGTGTTTCATCGACTTCTAGTAGCGTCACGTAATTGTCGTGGTCGTTCTGCCCCCGCGAAGCGACACTGCCACTGGCGGAGTCCTCGACTGACAGGACGGTGACGAAGTCTTTCGTTCCCGCCGCTGATGGTTTGAGCAAGACCGGAGGCGGGCTCTGCTCGCCATTGTAAGCTGGCACCGGGTCGCTCAAGTCCGCGTCGTTGTAAACTTCCATGATGATCACGTTCTCGGGCAGCGTTGCCATAGAAGAAGGTGCTTCCTCTCTTTAGCCTGCCCTACATGTTGCTCAGTGTGCCACGCAGCGCCGAATCATGTCTCAGCTTTCGTACACGGGCCGCACCTGTAATGAAAAACAAGCAGATTAATTATAAAGATCTGTACATAGGACTTAAAGCGCGATTATGCGAGAACACGCACAACTTTTCCAACAAGGCATTTGAAAGGAACTTTCCGCAGGAAAACATCCATGCAGTTAATCTCCTTAGTGAGTTATACGCTCGTACGGGCAAATGTATGGGCTACGTAACCGTTTCTTTATGTATTTATTTTGATGGCAAAAGTTGACGGTAACAAAGTGTGTGCATTCAGACTATGAATGGAGATCATGCGTCATTCACCCAAAAAATATAATAATAATAACAATAATGGTATTCTCTGAATAAATTTTTCAACAGTATACTTGGGGACATGAAAGCCACTATCACGTTATGACATTCCTTCTACTTGATCTTGGGAAGCAGGTTATACGGACAACGTCACACGTTATGTAGTTAATGGGTCATTTCAAGGTCAAGAACACAGCTTCAGTAAGTATAAAAACAAAGAGAGAGAGAGAGAGAGATACGAAGAGGAAAGGCAGGGAGGTTAACCAAGCTTTGGCTCGGTTGGCTACCCTGCGCTTGGGGTGGGGGAAGGGGAAATAATAGAAAAGAAAGGGTAAAGAAGAAAGAAGAAGAGTAAGAAAGGGATGGATGAACTACACAACACGAACTCGCGCTGTTAGTTCACAGGCGCTCGTGAAGTCCGGTGGTCCTCAAGAAGCACAAGAGGGCTTTCTACCGCTCTTCGACGAGAAGAGAGACGACTTAGATGTGTATTTTTGTCGATTTGAGGTGATCGCAAGAGGACAAGATTGGCCCAAGGATAAGTGGGTCACTGCTCTCAGCATGCTGTTGGTGGGTGAAGCGTTGAAAGTATTTGGTCGACTGTCCCCGGAAGACTCCTTAGATTATGAGAAGGCAAAGGCGGTCCTATTGCAGAGATTTCTATTTACTGCCGATGGATACCGGGAGAAATTCCGCTACAGCAAGGCGGAGGACCTCGAAACTGGCCAACAATTTGCCGTTCGTCTGCAGGGTTATTTTGACCGGTTAGGTCGAAATGTCGGAGACACCAAAAACCTACGATGGCATGTGAGACCTCTTAGTCTCAGAGCAGTTCACGTCTGCAGTTCACGCGCTGTTCACGTCAATATGGAATACCAACTAGCCCGGTCATACACCTTGCTTCTGAAAAACTGTCACTTCAAACTAGCAGTATTTCTAAAGGAGAGAAACTGCAAAACCCTGAAAGAGATGTCCGAGTCATGTGACCACTTCATGGAGGCGCAACAACAGTGTAATCTTGGACAGTTTCGGAAAGTGTTTGGAATCTCGTCTACAGCAGGGGAGAGTAGGCAGGGAAAGGAATCGTCCAAATCTTCCCAGATATGTTTCCTGTGTGACTGCGCCGGACATGACGCTTCTTCATGCCGAGCGAGAACCAAGCAGCCTTTTTGTCACGTTTGTCAGAAAGTCGGCCATCAAGTGAGCAGTGACTGTAAGAAGAAGAGCGGGCAAGGCCAAGTTACGTGCGCAGTGGTTCCAGTCAAACGAGAACAAACGCAAGAAAGGGAAGAGCTTACGACTGACCCGGTGGAGGAGTTCCTCGGTGTTTTTAAGGTTGACGAGCAAGAGAAGGGACTCTGCACAGCGAAGAAGAGGTCTATGCCAACATCCGCTGGGTGGGTTTTCGGAAAGAAGGTAACCGTACTACGTGACACAGGTAGCAATACTGCGATAGTGCAGCGGAACTTGGTTCCTGACACAAGCTGGTCGAAAGACGGACGTCCCTGTATAAAAGTACGTTTCATCTGCTAGGTGCCGAGGGGTCTATGTAAAGCCAAGACCCCTTGTCGAAACGTCGGCACTCGAGCCGTGCGTTGTTCGATCACTCTCGATCACTTACTTATTCAGTGAATGTTTTACCATCGTTTAATCGCCACCAAAACCTGTCAGCTCTCAATTCCCCTTTATTTGGCAATGCTGCAAGGAACACTTGAAATCATCCCGTCAGTAGGCAAGGAAGGAGTGGACGCTTCGGGCTATGCCCGTATCCGCGTTTGCTTGGCCCTGAGCATGTTGAAAGCCAAGGGCGTGCTGGATATTCACACGGACTTTGTGGATTGCTACACGCGGAAGTCCAACGACGGCGTAATCGTATACTTCCCGCGATGCATCACAAACGAGAAACGCACACGACCTGTTGAAAGGGGCCCCACTACGGTACACAGTATGTGGCAGCCGCGTACGGCACCAGTGAGTACCTCGATCATGACACACAAAGGGTCTATTATTTTCTAATCTGTTCGGCTTGGCGGGCACATGATTCTCGGTTTGTGCGTGCCACTAGCAACAAGATGCGGCCGAGAACCTCATCGCTGAACGAGAAGGACTCCAAAGATGGCGGCGCACGCAAAACGCCGCAACGCAGCGCGCGTGCGCTTCGCGGAGTGATCGATTTCGGACTGCGTCCCGCGTTGGCTTCGTAATGAGACGTTTCGGCTCGATAGAGAGGTACGTGTAAGGACAGACGTGCTCCGCCGTCTCGCGCATGCGCACTCACGAGCACTATATATGCAACGTTTACTAGATCGCTGGCCTTTGTGTGCACAGCGCATGTACGCACTTGGAACGAGACTTGACGCACACGCGGCTGGCCATAGGGTCAGCCAACTTGGGTATCGCGACCTAAGCGCTCAGCGGGATGACACGAGAACGCTTTTCCTTCACAGAGATGGATTGGACGGCAAACGGTCTAAGGACATGAGACCGCGCCTCCATCACGTGAGAGGTCGCTGCTGAACCACGTTCGAGGCTCAAACATGGACACGTCGGCAGCGAGCCACTCTGCCCTCCGTTTTTCTCCTGAGAAGGCATATGCGCGCCGTTATAAACCGCACGGACGCCAGACACAGAGAGATGAGCAGGCGCAACAAATGCTTGGGGAACCGAGAACGGGCAGCGCGCGTGTGTTTAAACGCAAGTCCCGCCGTCAGAATTCTATATGTATCCTGCCTCCCGAAAAAGGATGCAGCGCTGGGGAACCTGGCGTGATCGAGACAGTTCTCAAGCCCAACTTTACAGCTACACCGCCAATGACCCCTCGTGATTGGCTGCATCAGACTTTGATATCGCGCGATTGACTACGGCGATACGTAAGAACGCGGGTAGCGACACACCACGAAGCAGTATCTTAAAGTTAGGGGTTCGATAACTATTCCGTTCACATTCGTGTGAGTGCGGAGAGCATTGCGTGCGTGAATCAGGCTCCGCCTTCCAGAATGCTGCACCGTTTTAACGAGGGACAGGTCGTGTAGCGGCACTCGCTGGCTATCGCCCGCGCGTGTTGCGTTGACCTTTGCGCGGCCTCGAGTGACCATCTTGATGCCGGGTGCGCCTCAGCTTGCTCGCGCCGACCGTCAGAAAACGGCTCATTGCAGAAACACGAACCGGCTAAACAAGCCATCCGCTGCGGAGATAACCGAGTGGTCGTCGCAGTGAGGTCGCTAATCGGGAGAGCGCGGCTATAGCTAGGCCACCGAGACGGAGACGTTACGAGGCGTTCGGGAGAATACGTAAATATGTGCGCTTGGTAAATATGGCGCATGGAAAGCAACAGAGGTCGAGGAGGGCTTACGGCTTCTGCGTGGAGTGATGGTTCTCCAGCGGTTGACTGTGGTCTAAGGAACAAGCTCGTCTATAGCAGTCATGACGTTTTCGTAATTGGAAATAGCGGGAGAACAATCCGGTCGCTTTCGTTGCCACGGCTCGCTAGGGCAAGGGCGAAAACGGTAGGGGCATAACGATGCGTTTCGGCTATGCCGTGTCTACTTGCGTATGCATTAGCTCGAAGAACTGGGAACGAAGCGGGCAAGCTTGTACTGTTAGTGCCTCTTATGTAAGCGTTGCTTGTTCCTGACCAGTGACAACCAATTATCTTTTGACCGGCTCGAGTATCATATAACGGTGGAGTGTTCTATCGCTTGCGCGGTAGCTTAATACGGTGAGCATTGTATTGTGCGCTGTGACATTCTCTTAAAAAGTAAACGCAGTTCAGTAATAACAGGTACAATGCTGATATATGGGTTGAAGCGCATAAAGGGACGTCGCAAGGCGTTTAATAGATATCAAAAGTTCGCCCCCTTTCAAGTTTTTTTTGGTCAAGATTTTAGTGGATAATATTAAGCGCGAGCAGTTCTCGCTGCCTTGCTAACTTTCCTAATAGCTGAGCTCCGCCCACCAGGCCTCGTGAATGTGCTGTCAATTGCCACTAAGAATATTAGCGCTGAATAGGAACGTTTTTTTTTTTCGGCAAATTGGTGGGTTCGATGCGTGCAGCTGATTAACGACTACGATATGATGAGAACAGTGGACAGAAAGGTTACCGGGTAGTGTAGCATTAATGCTACGAGTATAAACGTAAGGGAGTATAGAAAGAACGACACTTATTTGCGCGCGAGTTCGTGTTGTAGGCTGTCGAATTTCGTCACGATAGTTGCACGCGGACGCAGCAGCTTCGTAGCTCTACAGTTTGCTTAATTTCGTTTAGGTCTCATGGCGAGGAACGTGACGGTCGCAAAACACGTTCTTTCCCGCTGCGAATGTTTACTGAGGGCCCACGCAGAGTGACGCCTCCAGTTTCGCATCTGTGCACACAGGCGAAGCTGGCATATCAACGAGCCGTGCCAACGCATTTCCTTCTACATGTATGTAAACATCTAAAGAACACGCAAGAATGTCGCAAAAGAGAGCGAGGGAGATAAATAAAAGTGAAACAAAGCTGCAGGAAGACACGTGGCTGCTAATGCGTTCCAACTTTTTTTTTTCACACCTTCGTTGAATTGAGCGGCGGCTTCGCGTTTCAGCTGGAGGCCATCAAGTATGGCGAGTCGCGTACTGACGGGGAAGGCTGAGAAAGCGATGCCCGATTGACGGGAAGATGGAAGAAAAAAACCGAGCCTTCTGTGCTGTGGGGTCGTGACGAATGCTTTCAAAAAACCGTCAGCGCGAGAAAGACACACGCTGCCAAACGCCAACTTTAGCAGCCGTGTACTATTCTCGCGCAGAAAAGGCGCACTCTATGCCACTTGTGCGCAGTAGTCTGCATAAGCGCCACCTTTCCAGCTGGCACGGGACGACGTTCACGCCCACAACTTAGGGATACCGAGTGACATGCGTCGTTCGTGGGAGGGGGAAGGGGGTGGCGGGTGAAAAGCGAGAACGAATGTTTTGCGGTGAATCGCGCGAATGCGACTATATGCAGGTCTCACGCAAACGCGGGAAGCCGCGCGTAAAGAATTTCCTTATTTGCGTCCGCTATCTGGAGCTTTGAAGCGGATGCTTTCACGTTCGCGCTGCGAATGTAGTGACGACGAAGATGGGACGGGCGTGATAGCAGCGTTCACTGTGCCTAGTGCAAAAGGGATGCGTCGAATAACATTTGGTGTTTTACGTGCCAAAACCACGACATGATTATGAGGCATGACGTAGTGGAGGGCTCCGGAAATATTGACCGTCTGGTGTTCTTTAACGTGCACTGACATCGCGCAGTACACGGGCCTCTAGCATTTCGCCTCCATCGAAATGCGGCCTCCGCGGCCGTGATACAGGATGTGTAGGAATAAATGGCCACTTAGTTCGAAATATTGATTGCATAACCACATACTGAGCTGTACAAAGTCGGATTCGACGGTGTCTCGCGTACTCGGGCACTACGCATTTCGTTTTCTCTGTAACCCTGAGGCAGCAGCAGGTGCGTGAGCTTAACTGGATAAATGAAGTCAACTTCAAGATAATGTAAATTTGAACCAAACTTACGTCAAATTGCCGAATCAAAAGGCAAATAGCTAATTTGTTTATTATTGCCAGCATAGCACGTATACACCCCTGAAGGCACTTCGTCATGTTTCCTTTATATCAGAGCTGATTTCTGCCAAGTTATGTACTGCAGCTCCCGACAGCTCCCGATAACTTTACAACTACGCAACGTGGAGTACCTCATAAAATAGTAGACATATTATAAATTCATACAGCGAACATAACCATCCAAATGCTATTGTAACCTCAAGCAAACATCACTCTTAACACGCCCGATATATCTGGTAACTTTCGTTGAGCTGACATTAAGTTTTTTTCAGCGAAGTTTCGTCAAAGTGTATAACAGCAACGCAGTTTCGCCAGTTGCAGCTTCGCTAAGGAAACAGAGGAAAAGAAAAGAAGGCAACTCCTCATTGCCTGTAAGCAGGCGATACTCAACAAATGCATGTCAAAACATCATGCACTTTGCTGTTCCACTGAATGTTTCCCCTTGAGTAAACTCACCACATTCGATTGCTTTCAGTTAATCGAGCAAAGCAGTTGCTTGGCCTGGATGGTGAGGCATCAGCGAGTGTGCACAGTGTAGCTACATGTACAAAACCGAGATGCGTACAAAAACAGAGAGGGTTAGCTTTCGACAAACTTCTGATAACATTGAATGCTACGTACATCGGTGCCTTGAAAACGATACATGCGCAGTGTAGTTACGGGCGCGGATATGAACCGCGCCGAAGTGCCTCGGGTATGCGTAATTTTCTTATAACTACGTTGGTAACGTATTTGTTTAACACTGAAACGTGTATGCTGAAAATTGCTTGTGAAACGCAGAAGCGTGCTTCACCTCACATAACCGCTTATAGTGGAGAAGCCAGCTCACACGAACCATATATCCGGCGGTGTGCGTTGCACGGTGCGAACCTTGACGACGTTCTGGAGGGATGTCAGCGCACGTATGCAACACATATTCATCAAATACTGGTATCCTTGGAATAATATTTATTGTGAGAAAATTCCCCCTCGTACAGCTCGATTTGTTTTTGAACAGATACAACCAGAAAATCGCCGAATTTTCATGTGCCCGTGCAATTAAAAAAGTTATCGTGGCAGCAGCGAGCGGCCGACATGCAAATAAATCGCAAATACACATTACTATAAATTGGACTTGGGACCGGCATTCATCCGATTCGCAGTCAACTTCCCTCCCGGAAATGCGCGCATGTACGAAATTGCTGTGCACTAGGTCATCCGCTCAACATAGCAGTGGAGTGGACGGTGACGACAAGAAGAGGAAAAAAAAAAGAATGCCGTCGCATGACGAGACCTCATCGCGAAGTCCCAACGCCTGAGTTGCCGAGGGTCTCCTGGCGGCTTCCTCGTTCCGCTTCGAGTAAAAATAACAATGACAAAAAAGACAGACACCGCGTATAATATGCCTTTATACGGCTGACTTCCGTGGAGGAGACCCGTTGTCCTCAAGGCGATTGTGCCACTTACTCACACGCTGACCGCACAAAGGGACCCCGAAGGACCTCTTCGCATTCCGGCACGGGTCGCCCCCATGCACGCGGCTGCGGATACGTCGCTTCACAATGGACGCCGGCAGGATGGTAGAATCTCGACATTCGCTGTTATTGTTGTCATCGTTACCTGCGCTGTTGTGATTGACTGCGATGCATCTGCTTCCTTTCGTGTTGTTTTGTCTGTTTCCTCGGCGTTGCGCCCGGGTTTCGTGCACGGATCGGAAGCCGCGACAACGAGGCGCCGCGTAACGACAACTGCACCCTTCCGCGAAACACTGCGACTCCCCTTATTCGAGTAGTAGCTAAGAAGAGGAAGAGTAGATGCGATGCAATGCACTGGGCGGGGTTAGGGCGTGTGCGGTGCTGAGGGGGTCACGGCGTGCGACCAGCACGCGAGGCAATCAGTCGGAGCGTGCCTCGAACTTCGACCACCGCCACCATAAAAGGCGTCGGGCGCCGATGAGAAAAAAACAAACAAACAAAACAAAACAAGAAGCTGCTGCGAGGGGCGGCCGCCACCAATCGCATCATCGGCCGCTGGCGTTGTCCGGTCGGCCGGCCAAATTGCTCCGCAATGGCCCGGCACCAAAGCGGAGTACCACGATGACCTTGCGATGACCTTGCCCGGCGCGCGAGCCTTGCTTTCGTGACGAATGCCCGCAACAGTGCGCAGCGCGATGGAGAGAAGATGCATTGGCGCCGTACGCGCAGAGGGCTCGACCGCATGCGAGCGTGCGCTCTTTTTCATTCGCTCCAGTGAACCCGTGCGCGAGCTGTGGAGTTTCTTTTTTGGCGCGTGCTGCCCCGGCGATCGAGACGGCGGCGGGTGGCACAAATCTCCCCGAGCGTTCTCCCCAATTCACCCCTCGTCGAGGAGAACGAGCACAAAGGTTTGGAGGAGGGGAGAGTATCAGAATCAAATTGCAGCGTCATCGCTACATAGACGTCCCTGGCTGGAACAAATGACCGGAAATCTATGGTGTAGCGAGAGAACACGATAGAAAGACGAGACGTTACGAAGAAGCAGTGCATGGCAGATAGGAAATAGCGCCTGCGGTCGCGAAAGCCTACGTTGTATAAGAAAAGGCGTACGTTCAAATTCAGATGCGCCTGCGGCCATTTTCATTCCGCGCCTTCATTTTCCGAATGCACAGAACGGCCGCCTCTCTTACCATGCGCAGGTGCACGCGAACGCGAATGCTTTAAAAAATTGTAGCGTATACAGGCATCCTTAAATTAGAGGCGTCCGAAAGCTGTGTTGGTTGAGCACATTAATGCGATTTTTCAATGTCAGGTCACACGCGAAAGCTGTATGCGAAAAAATTGAAATGGAAGGTCCAAATGACTTGTGTTTGCGGTCGACGTAGGGATTTCAGAGGAGGGCCCTTCATTTGAATTTTGACGATGAATGCCGGCATTGAGTGCTCCTGTTGAATTGCTGCCGTTATTGCGTAACTTGACGACGCGATAAAGTGCGAAGTACTGTGGCAGCTGAGCGAGAAGCGGTTTTAATGCGAAGTTTGGGGCCACTATCGGGAACCAATGTACGGCGCACAGGTCGCGAAAATTTGGCGCGTGGATTGTTTGGCTGGCAAGTACATCACACGGATATCTGTAACGACCGGTTTTTCTTGTCTACATGTTTAGGCAAAGCGCACCAGATGTTCTATAATCGGACAGAAGCAATATACGGCGCATATATCGCATTCAAATCGTAGACACTTGGCGACCATACAAACTCGCAGGTTGCCAAGTCTCGTGACGCGAAGTCTAGCTATGCTTCACAGGAAAAGGAGAAGTAGGAAAGTAAGAAAGGAAGGACACGAAACACACGGCACACAGACGATGTTCCTAAAGGCAAGAGTGGGATCTATAGGCGTACACACGAACGCTGCAGTGTATCGTAAAATCGGAAGGCCTAAACATTGGCGATGACTCGTAGTTACTTTATCGGTTAACGTTGACTACCAAGTCGGCGATAACTGATTCGGAGATAAGAGGTAACAGACTTGGATCAATACATTTGGAGTGCCTTTGGCCCTCAATTATCGTCAAAAATGAACAACAGAGGAAGAAAATCTGGAAAACTAGCACGGCCATGCAATCGATTTAACCAGGAGAACACATGCATTATCAGCAACTGCACGGAGCACAGTTTCCATGTAGTTTCATGGAATGTCATGTGGTTTGGCGCGTCAACTCTAAAAAATAATTTGAAATTTAGTTTCACTGCGGCATCGCCCGCCGTTGGCCCCTCCAATTCATGTCACGCATGGCTGCTCTTTATATTCTGACGAACTGTGTCAACCATTAAAGCGACTAACCACACGCATTTGATCCATGACACTCTGCATGCTAAATGGCTACACTGTGTGCTTATGTCGCGACGCAGAATAAACACGTCGACGCCTGACGACGAAGATACGTCGCAGGTAGGCATCAGTTAGGTTGCTTTTCAAATCAACAAAATTAAACTCGAAGATGCACAGCGGGAAAACAATGGGATGGCTAATAATGCATGCAGCGACTCCGTATTGTATACCCGTTCGACTGAGGAGTGCACGCTGACAAATAAGCCTTTATGTCCTATATAACAACGGCGCAGTGAAAGACAAAACAGAAGAAGACTGACTGCGCCTTCACGACAGCGTCCAACAGGCAGCCTGGAGACACGCCGTAAGTCTGTAACCGGTAATCAGCTGTGAGTGAGCAGCAGTACTCGAGGAATCAGTGTCAGCTCGCCGCAACAATTTCTCCTCTCGCGCAATTCGTCGTTGCGTTATACATCGGGCGAGGATTTCGTTGTCTCAGTGTCTTTCCTTTCTCTAGGACGGTGCGTACATATGCATGCCTGTGCGGCGAGGAAGGAGTTGGCGACGCAGCGTAAGTCGCGAGACAATCGTCCGGCCGATTGTGACTCGGAGCAAAGGAACGCTCACGCTTCCGCATTTCGGAGAAGCAGCTACAGAGTACAGCATGTACGCAGGCGCTCACGCAGGCACGCGCGCGCGCCCGCGCTCGGGAACGTTAAGAAGATTGCGCACGCCGCCACTTGGCCGCCGAGACGACAGTCCTGGAAATGTCAGCCGGCCCCTCCCATCTTCGCGTGGTCCACCGTTCGGCGGGTGTAGTGTATTTCGACACGAATAAGAGTGGGGCACTGGCTCCCGCTGCCGGATGACAAAAGGTGCGTCCCAACCATGCGCCAGTCGAACTGAATTCCAGAAGCCACGAAGCCGCAATGGATGTGTGTCGCGTCGAGGCAGCGAAATGGCGGTCCTCGTCCCGAACAACGGAAACGCGCCCACCCGCTGCGGAAGCTCAGTGGCTGTCAGATTCTGAACAGCATCTCGTGCAGGAGAGACGGAACGTGATTGTTTCTCAAGCCTACATTTTGTCCGTGGCTGTGCCACGAAGCAGGGTTGCCAGGTTTGGCTACTTTGCACCAATTTGGCTGCTTTTTTGGGTCGGTGGCGGCAGAAAAAAACGTCGTGGCTACTTGGCTACTATTTGGCTACTTTCTTGTTTCCTTGATTATAACCAAATTATCAATGTCTTGTGGCATCGCAGCCGCGAGTATGCGGTGTCAAGTCATGGCGACTAAGGCGTGTTTCTGGCCCCCAAAATTGAATTTTGCGCTTGAATTGCACAAAAGAAAAGACTTCTCGATACGTAGCTAGGACTCGGGGGAAATATGTTGCACATGGGCCTCATTTTACAGACCACCTATCACTGAAGGCGACTTCAAACTGCAATTGGAAGTTGCCAGGACAATCGAGAGCGGTCTGCATCCAGGGTACTCTGCACTCATCGAAATTAGAAATCGGGTGTCTCACGAACTGTCCGTGTTATCTTAAGGGTACGGATTGCGACTTGGGAATGTTAATTGCTTGGACTTCGTCATCACGTGGGAAGCGATTGCGGAAATGATAGTTTTTATGCTTTGACCACGGCAACTGCGATTTTGAGCACACTCACGCGGTACTCATATTTATTGTCGCCATAAGGCTGGCACTCCTAGTCCTTTTAAGAAAAGTCACGTAAGACGCGTGAAGAGAGTGGCATTTCTGCAACAGCGCGAGCGACTTTGTCACCATGCACGAGATGATTGCTAATGTATACAACTTGTCCTTTAATATCAGCAATTACGATTTACAAGGTTTCCTGGTTGAGTTATTTGCATTTTCACCAATATGCAAATAAGTCCAAAAACGAAAAAAAAAACGATATTTTCGACCGGAACGAAAACGTAACCGAAACTTAACTCTCTCTCACCAATTAAGCCTCTTGCATTTAGACAGTTAAATAACAACGTCGCAGTTGTTTTCATACAGCAGTGGCTACTTTTAGCTACCTTTACTGCCTTTGGCTCAAGTTAGCTACTTTTGGGCTAGTTTTTTTTTTTCAATTTCTTGGCTATTTTCTATGACTTTTCGACCCGGCAACCTTTCCACGAAGTGCGGTCCTTCGCGCCTTCAACATATAGTCCGAAGCTCGAGAACGAAATAGAAATGACAAGTGTATGGTGCTTAAGTTTTGTCTCGGAAATCTAGACCGAAATAGCACGCCACACGTGAAGCTGTGGCGACGAGACATTCACGCACCTTCTTTGCGTCCGTATGTGCTGCACAGGGCCGAGAGGCAAGGCAAGGAATGTGCGCAGTGTTTTAAGGACTGATCGATCGCCGTCTGTGAGAACAGAAAATCTCAGGCGAGTGCTCCGAAAGGAGCCGCACGTAGAACGCTCCTATCTGCGCTGCTGAAGTTTCTCAAGCCTATGTGTCTGCATATGTATAACCATTAAGAACGCCGCCTGTTTACACAAAAAACTTTGTGCTAATCTCCGTTTCTCCCATCTTCTCTCTTTCTGCCTTTTCTCTCCTTCCTCCAAAGCAGGGTAGTCAACTAGGGCGACCTCTGAATAACCACACTTCCCATTTATATATATATCCTCTATCTACAGCATAAATGACGAAGGAAAAAGCATTTTATCAAGAGGAAAAAAAATGCCCGTATGCGTGTATAGCGTTCAACGTTTAGCGTTGCAATATCGCCTGTGTGCAATACGAGCTTTACATCCTGGACGCTACAGAGCAAGTGAACTAGTTTGCTGGCAGCCACAAGGTTCGAGTCCCGCGTTTGGATGGATCTTATATCGACCGTTTATTGTTCAGTTTATTCTAAATTATTTTGAGTGCACGAGAGCATTATAGAGAAAGAAGGTGTTGGATGCCCACCGAAGCGGGTTGGAAATACACAACCTAATAAAAAGCATCGTTTTCGGTAGGTCTGGGCGATGCATTTGTCGAATGTATGGTGACCTTCCTAATCACAAAGTTTCTGCGCCAAAGAGAAATCTAAATAAGCACAACAGTATATAATCACGAATATAATTTTCAGTGGGACGGTCCTCGTGATGTGACTAGTATTTGTCACTTCTTCAACACGGTATGCTATCATTTTCTTCTTTGTTGTTTGATGGGTTGACCTATCCGAATTAAGAGGCCAATTAAGCTTTGACAAAGTCTTGAGCCTTGACAAATGCAACACGTTCCTTCAAGTTCATAATTTGCGTTTTTTCCTCCTGTCAGTGGGCCTTCGCGGAATGAACGTTTATTCTAGCAACCTACTTCTGAAATACCGTAATAATAGGAAGTGCCAGTTTCAGCTATACTGTTGGCAAGTTCTCGTTTTTGCAGCATTCACAATCTTCAAGCACACAATAAAAGAAGCTAACATTGCAGGAATGGAGTTATGCACGGTTCACCGCGTGCTTAGCTGACTGATGCGTGTAATAGCCGTCGTTAACTTTTTTTTTTTTTCACCCCAGAGTGTAGGAGAGCAAGTCGACTATAGAATCAGTCCGATGAAGGCGCTACGAACAACCCGGCGCGTGTTTTCCACAGTTCCTCCTATACATCGGCCGAATCGGTCAGCAAAATCATTGTATCCGCAATCATTACAGAGCGTGACCGTGAGATAAGGAACGGCTGAGAACAGGGCTGGTTTTCCCTACATGGTCCCACTTTTTTATTTTTTTTTCGTTTTAATTCTTGCGGATCGTGTGTGCTTCGCAACTTGCACTGTAGCAAATGAGCGTTCTGTGCTTTCGCGTTTTTCTCAGGCTTTACTGCGGTACGTGAACGGCCAACGGAACGAATCCCAATCTCCTATACATCATCGTTTATTTCTCTCCAGAACGCATACCTCGCGAAGTAGCAGTCTTTATTTCTTTTCCTGCTCAGGCGCCGCTCGCGAAACGACTGCATTATAATTGTCTCGCACCCCGCCCATTCGTTATTGGAGACGAAAAGGAAGCAAAACCGCGAAACGATTGGGCTCAGTCATCTTGGCAGCACGAACGGGCAGATTACGAAGGAATCTCGTACTGAGTATATTTATGTGGTGCAGTATACGACTTCGATGACAACCATGTGCAGGCGCCAAAAAAGAAAAAAAACGAAAAGTAAAGAGAAATGAGCGTTGTCAGCCGCTTTTGTCGCGCTGGTTTTTTCAAGGTGCGAGATCGACACCTCGTATGCGTGGGGCGCCGTCGCACCGTCGCCACACTCCACGCCAGGAAGGTCACACCGTAATTAACCGACGCCCTCCCTCGACGGTATTAGGCAATTTACGCAAATGCAGCAACAAATCGCGCGTGGGTTGAGAAGGCTAAGCCGAAGGAATGTGTCGGCGACTATGTATAGATAGATGTAGTTTAATCTGGCGAATGCTAGAACCGTGAGGTCTGTTAACCTTCTTTTTTTCTTCTAGTTCAGTTAAGTGATGTCAGATTGGGACTGGTGTTAAGGAACGCTTGATTATTGTTTCGTTTAACGTCAAACGCTCACGATTGGTGCATTCTGATGATGATGTAGGTGTAGCTCCGCTCGGACCACTCACGAAGTGCCGGAAGGAAAAAGGAAAAAAAAGAATAGTGTTAAAGAAAATAATCTTAAAGGTTGAAAGACGCTTGAGGTTCGCTTAAAGAGTAGAACGCGATAGCATAACCGGGCCCCGTTCGCATCACCTTCTCGAGAAATCGGCAGCCTCGCTTCACTTCTCGGCGGAGACCTCTGCCATGCCACAAGGAAAGAAACGTCTGGGCGAGTAACATTGGCCGTTTAAAACTATTCAAGAATTGCCGAGTGCAAGCACAGTTGTGAACTGCCCACTACGCAATAATTCTTCCTTTTGCGAATCAGCGAAGTACCCACTACGCGTACGTAGGGCAACACGCGAACCTACGCCGGTGCTCACTTTGTTGATGAATTTACCGATGATGACGATTAAATATGTCATAGTGCTTTGTAATGGGTGGGCCTTTAAACCCGTCACTCCTTGTGAAATTCACATGTCTTGACGCCTGGCGTGATTCTACGCTTTTGCCGCGCAGCATTACATGCGTTAAGGAGACTCTTCGCATTATGTGACATTTGCATAGGGTTCTTTTCAGAAGCGGTTCCACGCAATGGCGTGGCTCTGTGGTCGAACGCCTGCTTCCCAGACAGTCTTCCCAGAAGTACCGCGGGTAGTGCGTAAGGAAGTGTTTCACATTCATCGAACATTTCTGCGAGATATTGGACTAAGTGTTTCATTGTGATATGGGCTACGTGAAAAGAGACGCTGAGGCGAAGAACGATTGGCACATTCTGTCGATGACGTAGGTGGACACCACTCGTGCCGCTCACGAAGGGTCGGAAAAAAAAGATTACGGCAGCTTCGCTCTAGTAGCGCCAAGTCTGAAGGAAGCGGGGAGCTTGGCAGCCTTGTCTGTTTCTTTTTATTTTTATCTATCTTTCTTTTTATGTCTTCTCTCCATTTTTTAATGTCTTTTTGTGTCTGTTTATTTCTATTTCTTTCTTTCTCTCTATATATATTTATTTCTCTTCCTCGCTCTTTCCATCTATCTTTCTCTTTCTTCCCTTTCTTTCTCTCGATTTCTCGCTTCCTCTTTTTTTTTTCTATCTCTTTCTGTCTATATATTTCTCTCTATTTCTTTGATTCTCTCTCTTTCTGGCTTTCTCTTTCTATTTTTCCTCCCTTTCTTCCTCTCTATTTCTCTCTTTTTCTTTCTTTCTATGCTATGCCTTCCTCTCACCCCTCCTCCTCACCATCATTTACCTTTCCCTTCCCTTTGCCATGATATACTCCACAAGGCTATGTTATGCTCTGCTAGCGTGCCTGGATAGCCGAGTGGTTACGACGCTGGCCTTCGGATCTTTGGTAGGCAGGTTCGAATTCTGCCTCAAGAAATCTTTTCGCCGAGAATTTCTCCCTTTATCTTTCTATATCTTTCTTTTTCTCTCTCTCTCTGTACTCGTTCTCTCAGAGTTATTGCATCTCATGTAGGACAAATCGACGCACGTGTTCTGGGACCGAAGCAGAAGATGAAGAGGACGAAGATAGTGCGTGCCGGTTTGTAATTATGATAACTATCTGTCGACGACTAACGACATAACGACAAGCTTAACAGCTCCGTCATAAAAAAAAAAGTGGTCCCACATTGCCGAAACAAGAAAAAAAAAGAAGAATGGTAATATTGAATCGTTGGCATTAACTATGTGTTTGAGCACAACGCCAATGCAATCGGATAATTGCACATCTCTGGTTTGTCCTATAGAAGTTGCACACTTGGAATGAAATCGCGTTGGTTCCATGCCTTGGAGACTTCTTCCTTCAAGGTAAGAAGCACTCGCAAGACCAACCGAAGTGCTCTGTATACATCCCGCTATATTTCACACAGTGCACGATAGAGAAGCGTCTGCAACCATAAAAGTGGGTTTTCTCTGGACTGCGTTGAACAGATAGCCTTCTCAGAAGTATCCGCGGGTAGAGCGTAAGGGAGTGTCTCGCATTCACCGAAGATTTCTGCGAGATACGGGACTAAGTGTTTCTTGGTGACACGAGTGACGTGAAATGAGACGCTCAGGTCACTTGCCGGTCATGTCTGCCACGTTAAGCCCGCCTGTAGCAAAGTCATCATCACAACCGCCCCAACAATCACCACTACAGTGTCAGAGTCCCAAGGATGCGGTTTCTCTCCGCTTCCATCGAATCACCCGCAGAAGTTGATAATATCCTGGGGCCGAATTCACAAAACTCACTTACGAGCAAATTGTCGCGCAAGAGAAATTTTGTCGCGTAAGTCGATTCACGAAGCGAAAAAAACGTCGTAAGAGGCCATCGTTATCACATCGGCCGCTGCGGTAAAGCGCGCTGTGACTGTCCAGGAACATGTCAGCGATGGTGATGCAGTTGCTATATTTGGTGACGTCACTGAAAAAGGCTCGTAAGTGGATTCACGAAGCAAAAAAATTGCGCGGAAACAGCGTGGCTACGAGAAAATCCCAAGAGTGGTCCGGACCACTCTTACGAACAATATGGCTGTTTAGAACATGCAACTGCGGCGGGTATCTGGGTGCCGTGGCTAATTTTGAGCTAATTCACGGCCATTTAAGGCTTCTTGATGATTGCTGGTACGTTTTATTTATTTCGGTGCTTTGAGTTTCGTGTGTTGTTTCGCTTGTACGCTATGGACTGTATTGGCACTCGTAGTCGTCCAATAAACTGGGAGTCGCAGTAATTAAAGAAGCCTATTGGGTGTCAATGGCGAAACATTATGCATGCAAAGACTTGTGGTTGGATTAAAACGAAAGGTCTGCATGAATGGTCGATGAAGTCCAAAGCGGCGCGGTATTTGGTCAACATTTTTTTTGTTATGTTGTTGTGTTGCGTCAGACTTCCTCCAATGAGACGTCCAACTTATCATGATGTACGCAGCATTGGTCTAAACCACCACCAAAGAGGTTCAGAGGAGCACATCAGCTGCACGCTATTGGAAATAAAATTGAGCGGAGCATTTCAATTAGCCGTTATTAAAGCCTATTATGTGATTCCACAACTTGTCTAGTTGGATAGGCTTTAACTGCCCAATAGGCACGATCGCTGAAACGCAGCTGTCGCTAAGCGCTTTGGGTCAATCCAGAGCGAGCTCGTACATTGCAAATCACAGCATATTATAGATGTGCGTGATTATGCATGAAATCTCAAAAAAATCAAGCTTTTCGATCTTCACTGTTCGGAAACCGAAACGGAACGCGTTTATACGGCGAGCAGTCAGAAGTAAATGGATCCAGTAATTTGAAACGACATCAAAAATATGTGCGAATGCTCAGGATTCTCGAGTATAAACAAGCCTTTGCCGGATTCACGTCCCTTTGATTACTAACTGCCATTTAACATGGCGTGAGAATATCAATTGAAGGTGGCTTCACCCACTCACAAATGTATTTTGTGCTCATAAGCGTCAGCTTGACCTAGAAATCATCGCGTAGATAAGGCGAAACCCCCGCAGGAGGCTACTATCGTAGCAGACGACAAACGATAGCAGACGACGGCTTGGGCGAGAGGTGCAACTCGTGATTGGTTGGGAAGCAGTACTCTCTACAACAGCCCATCTTATGACGTTGACAAAACACTTCTTTCATCGCGCGCTCCTGTCGTGTTCGTCATATCTTCCCCCTCGCACATAAGAGAACTTTTTATCTTCTCGCGATCAACGCGAAAGAGCTTTTTCTAAGTTGTCTTAGCGCCTACCCCCTGCTGCGCAGTTTGTAAGAACAACATGGCGCCGTAAACTGTAGGTGTCGGCGCCGATTTTCGCAAACGCATGAGTTCCTTCAGCGTTCGACTGGATGTGCTGTGAATACCGCTGCTTTTCCGGTGCGCGCAAGCAGTGTGAAGACCGACGGCAGTGTCTCTTGGTGTGCCGTGAAGCGTAGCGAAGCCTGTGCCACGGAGTGTTTATGAAGCGGGGATCGGCGCCTGTGTACCGACGGTAACTGGCACTGGAGGAGCCTGCAATGTGTGTTTGAGTGTCGGTAACAGTTCGTTTGCTTCGCGTTCCTGTGTCTCATTAAGGTGCAGTGCGGCATTTCGAATTGACAGCATTTTGGCACGTAACTTGAGTGATTCCGTGCTTCCGTGATTCCGTACGGTAACGCATGAACTACGCTCTGTATTTGGTTCTTGCTTCGCCAGTGGTTAGCCCGTGCGCTTCTATTTTCTTGTGAGCAGTCCAGGCAAATGCAGCGTTCGGGAGTGAAACGATGTGCGTTGTGAACAGTGGTGCTGTGTTGACATTTCCAAGACTTGTGAAGAGGCTGTGCCCGTGTGACAGAAGATTAAAGCGTTGATAACCGTGTTTCGTCCTGCGAAGTTGCGATGGTGCTTTTTGAGGGCTTTAAGGATTTGGCGCTGGGCTTGGCGCTTTCTTTTTTAACTCGTTGCTTCTCCTTTTTGTGATAACCGCAATTCGAACGTCATAACGTGTCGAACCGAAGTCGCTCGCCGAGACATTGTGCTGTAAATGTGGCTGCTTTGGCAGTATGCCTTGACTGTTCTCCGGTGAAAACTTGGACTTGTACCTGGCAGCGAAAGCACGTGGACGTCACGCTTCGCTCCGGACAGAACACAATTCTCACTGGTGCTTTGCCTTGGATGAAGTCGTAGACCAGCACCTGCTAACGACAGGTTTTCGAGCCCATCTGTCGTGTCGTTTTGCACGGCACTGGAGCCTTGACTACAGCGGCCCACGGCGATTTCTCACGCTTCACCAGTGGACGTGCACGTCTTGCTAGCGTTGCATTTCTACGTCAACGGCAGCTTCCAGTCCACGGACGTCTTTTGCCTGTGGCTGCAGAGCACATTCCATTCCCATGACGCTGACGGCTGCTAATATCCTTGTGCCATCGGTGAGTTGAACTTGCGCAACTAATTTCGTTGCTATTCGTGTAGTGCTATAACGTACGTTTGTAAGTTTTTCATCCCAGCAGATGTACTGTCACCCCATGTTAAGTTCCAGTACGAAAAGTACTACTACCGCTTTGTATATACGTATATATGGCCAATATACATATATTGCAATATGAGCAAGTACACCAGCAGTTTTTATGATTTTGCTTAAGCAGGCTTTTATCTGATTATTAAGAGGAGCCTGTCTGTTTACCACGCTTGACAGTTGAGAGAAAAATATTTGATGCGAATTTATCTTCCAGGAGCCATTTAGCACTTTTTCAGGAATTCCCTTTATATTGCAAAATTACGTGTATAGAAGATTACCGCTGTGGCAGCACTATACTTTACCAGGACATATACATTACAGTATGTGAAGCTTACATGGGGCTTCAGTTTGTTTCAAATTGAATAAAGCATATTTGATAGCTATGACTAAGCGATAATTTTTGTGTTTCTGCCAAATATGTATTAAGAGCGCTTTCAATGATGGTTTTTTTAATATATCCTTTTTGGCCTCTTCACAGATTGCAGATTTTCGTAAGGTCGTGGGATACATCGATTGCAAGCACTGGCAAATCAAGCCACCTTATGACTTGGAGCACCTGTACAGAAATAGGAAGGACTTGTGCTCCCTAAATCTACAAGTCTTTGCAACGGTGGAGGTGTCACCATCCAGCCGACCTCAAAGGGGCCTGGAAGCACGCATGACAGCCTCATCTGGATGGACTGTGCTCTGCCTGGGAGCTTCAAGGGTAGAAAACTGCATAATGGCTGGTTGCTAGGTTAGTTTTTTGAGGTGTTTTAGGTGTTTAACCACAGTAAACACCGGTTAATGTACACACCTTCATAACCAAAACATTGTTACTAACAGTGGATGCTTGTATTATTTTCACACAGCGATGCTAATTGGACGCGTAAAGAGAAGCAAATTATAATAGAATTGACAATGTCGAAAGTGTAAAGTCTACAGCTTATGAATTTTACTCCATAGATGTGAGACTGGAAAGTTGTGCTTTTGAAATAGCACAAGTACTTTTATTGCTTATTGAGCTCTTGTGCCTGTCACTCACACAGTGTATCAAGTGCTCTGCATGGAAATAGCAAGCGGGAGAAAATCGCCTGGCTGTTCGCAACATGCAGGGAGAAAGAACTCTAGTTCAAACCTCAGGCCACACAGGCGCAGTAAATGCGCATTTTACCTGCCGTAGCTTATCTTTTTCAATGTTGTCGCACGTTGTATTTCCGCCGTACATGTTCTCAGCACAATTGCATAGTGGCACGGTATTTCTACAAATCGTATGTGTCCTGAGTACACGCTTGTTGATCTCTGAAGGTGACTCTCGCTATGCCTGAGAGCCATGGTGCTCACCCTCCTGTCCGTGGCTGGCCCAGCTGAGCAGCAGTGCAGTGCAGTCCCCACCCATGCAAGAGAGGTCATACAGTGCACCTTTGTTGTTCTGAGCAGCACACAGCGTATCCGTCCGGCATGGCAGTGACATCAATAATAATGATGGTGAGTGTTTGTGGAAGCCATAAGAGCCCATTAACATGCATTTATGGATTATGAGTGTGTTTGTTGCTCGGAATCATTTCTCCTAATCAAGTGCATTTTTGCAAAGTGTATTTTGTTAGGAAAAACCGTTTCGAGCAACAAAAACACACATAATCCAATAATGCTTTGTGTTTTCAAGTCTTCAAAATTGCTCCTTCACACTGTATGATGAGGTGGCTATGTTAGATAACTTTAAAGTGATGAACAATAACTGTTGTCTTGTAACATAGAAATACATGAGTACACTCTAGGAACAAATCGTCTATTTGGGAGTATTTCTGCTACACAGCAATAATCAAAATCTTGCTTGCTCGCATTTCCTTTTATCAAAACTTCGCTCTTGGCACTTTTCTGTCAAGAATGCTATGTCACTTTGATAACACGCGCGTCATTCGTGACCCGAAGTCCCGGGACCGTGGTGATAACGCGTGGAAAGTACGTGAGGTGGATGACGTTATAGTTGTGGGGTAGCAATACGCCACAAATACTTGATTTTTTCTTAGAGTGTAGCATAGTAAACTCATTCTTGGTCGGCTTCTTGCACCTAGTGTAAAGTCGAAATAGAAGATACTTTATTGGCTGATGTCTCACTATTAGGCAGAAGTTTGTTGCCTTCAAAATGAACATCGTAGGTATACCATTTATATCATAAAATAATTTTTCAAGGTCTTCATTGTTGGTGGCTCTATGTTCAGACCTTTTTTCCTTGTTTTTTTATTATATTTCATACTTGTCATTGGATTCTGAAAATACGACAGCTAGACTTTTTCGCACATATCAGCTCTCGATTTTTACACATAGCATGGTTGTAACAATCATCTGTATTTTTCTATGTTCCAGCAGTGCCATGGGATCAGGTGCCCCACTGTCATGTAATTGTACAGTGTATCTCGGACAAAACACACAAGGCCAACAAGTAGAGAGCGACTACCAGTGACTGTGTCCTCCTGTTCAAGTGCACGTCAACAGAAAGAATGCATTGTGATAGTTGGAACAGCTTGAATTGTATGGTGAGAATCTGCACAGCTGCAGTTTAATCGTTGAGGCAGTGCATCATTCAGCAATTCCTTGCACCTGAGGATTCAAAATTAATTAAATTCTGCATTTAGTATACCCAAACCTTGACGTTGATGTAAATCACACTGTAGTGGTAATGTGCAAATTAATTTCGGCTACCTTGAATTTTTAACATGCACGTAACTCAAAGTGCATGTGTGTCTCTGCATTTCACTGCCATTAGAAACAGCAGCCATGGTCGGCAACCAAAACCGTGTTTTCATGTTTGGTAGTGCACGAATGAAACCATTGAAGCGCGTAGTTTTGCTTTTGGTCTATATAGGCGTTCAGGATACATGCATTATTATAGCACAAATGATTTTATGTATATATAAGCTCTGGAAAGTCATTTTCCGCGGAATATTTAGATGCAAAAGGAGCGTCACTATTCCTAGTATGTCCAACAGGCTTTGGCACCTGTGTAATGTTATCATATCGCATGCTTGTCCTCTTCAACGGTCAACCTTTCTGCATGTACTGTGTAAGTTTTAATTTTTTTTTTCATATAGTGTTTGCTGCCATATGTTTCTCTATAATGTACTTGTATACTCTGCAAATAGTTTATCCATCTATGCAGCTTTGCTCATATTACTGCTGAAAGTATTTATTGCTTTTTGTATGGTGACTATGCATGCATTTACTTATGCCTTTTGATGCGCCTGTGCAATGGTTTAGCCTGAAGAGGGCTGCTGGTGTGCTCTAAACTAGAAACTGGCGACTTCGAACAAATTTGAAGGCTGATAACCATTACTACTATATTCAGACAAGCTGTGATAGCTCCATGAAAATATATTTAAGATTCTGTAAACTGTGCCAGGTAAATGTTCTTAAATTCCTTTATTGTTGTCCATGTTTCATGCACCTGAAACATAATTACTTTGTCGTGGCACATTATAAAATGTTATTCTGCCCATTTGTGCTGATCAACATTGCAGCTGAGGCCAGCAGCAAGATATACATGCAAGGTACTGAATCTTTGCATCACATTCCTTGCCCAGCAGTGCACTGAAATTTTTTTCAGCGAAATGAGAGACTGATATACAGCAGTCTCTCATTTGAAGGAAGTCGGCACATGTGCACATTTTGAAACCTTTTTGAGGAGTGTTTTCACAAGAAGCAATAGGGTATTTACATGTTAACAACAGCATTATTTGTACCGAGGAGCTTAGTAACAGTGAATTGTTTTATTTATGTATTGTCCAGAATTTGTCCGAGCTGTGCCAATCTTCCAGCCCACGTCACCTGACATGGCTTATTGCATTTATGGATTATGAGTGTGTTTGTTGCTCGGAATCATTTCTCCTAATCAAGTGCATTTTTTGCAAAGTGTAATTTTGTTAGGAAAAAACCGTTTCGAGCAACAAAACACACATAATCCAATAATGTTTTGTGTTTTTCAAGTCTTCAAAATTGCTCCTTCACACTATGTAAATAAACTATGTGTCATCTTGCAGACATGTACCAGAATGTGATGCATTGCGTTTTTCCTTGACATCACATTGTCGGGGGCTCTTTTCTTATATATCGTCGTAGGCTGCCGCCCACGAAATGTATAAAACTGCTTGTGAGTGGGCAGAAGCAGAATCTATACATGAAATTGTTCCAAGAGGGTTCGAGAAATGCCGAATTGGCACATAAGAGTGGTGTGAGATTTCTCTCGTAAGTTACTGCCTGAAACCTCATGTGCTCAAGACTGCGTGTACCAGCATTGTTGTTTTATAGCAGTTCATCATATTAACTACTACTCAATGTATGTATGTATGTATGTATGTATGTATGTATGTATGTATGTATGTATGTATGTATGTATGTATGCATGTATCTTTTAAACAAAAACTTACGTTTTTTTGTTTAGTGTAACTTCATAAAAATTTTGCTATTTGATTTCTAGTTCTTTTTCTATCTCATTTTCATTTCTCAAATATGTTTTCTACTGCGCAAAAATTAATGTAACCTTACAAAAAATATGTGCATTCAAACAAGATGTTTCACTTAACAACGTACAGTTCTCAGCAAGAAGTTGGGAACTATGCAACCAACCAGCAAAAATAAGTTTATAGGACAGCTCCTCTGTGTAACATTGCTTCTACACATTGCGTTTGTCTAATATGTACAACAGACTAGGCGACTTCAACCAGAAGAACCAAGCTTTCGCCCGTGGCTGTACATACTTTTACATATGTGCGTGGTATTTCTACGTATTTTCATAGTCAAGCTGAATATGCGGATTTTTGTCTGTTCACCTGTCATCTATACTGTAACTGCTGTTGATAAAGAATAAACTCGCGTTTAAAATTTTCATGTATTTACCAAGGGAAGAGTAGCCCTTTATGACGCAAATGAATTTGCCGTAATGTTTTCCCAGGCGTACTGTTTTGCCCTCTCCTCAGAACTCGATAGCCTGCTGGAGTCCTTTATAGCCATTGACAGAGGCATTACACGGAGCTGCGCAACACGACAGAGACCGAAGAGAGAAGACACAACACATCACTGTGTTTGTGTGTTTCTCTCTGTCCCTGTCGTTTTGCGCAGCTGATTGTAATGAATCCCACCCAACTAGCACGTAACGTGTCCCGACAATGGCAGTCATCTTGGCCGCAAGCATTTTGGCCGCCGCGTGTCTCCTGATGTTATTGAAAACACCGCGATGTCTGACCGGCAGTCGAATAGCCAGAGTCGTGAAAAGTAATGCCCAGGTATGATAATTTGGTTTCGGGACTGGGCACCCTTGCGATAGTAGTGGTAGAGCAAAAAAAAAAGATACTCTTATTTCTATGATCCGTGAGGGAGCACGGCGAAGCGCATTTGGGTATAAAGGGGCGTGAAAGAAGAGAGCGGAAAGGCCACTTCTCAAGAAAAGAGTGCTCGCAACACATAACCTCAGGCCGTGCTATCCATTTTTCCATTAAAAAAAAAAAACGTGGGTGCTTGGCGGACACTGCGAATCGAACCCAGTACCTCCCGCATTGTAGTCTGACGCTGTAACGACTCGACCACCGCTGCAGTGTTTCAGAAGAGAGCTGGCCACTGTAACACTTACTTCATTGTATATATATTATCTTTCCCTCGAAAGGACACGTAATTCAAGACATCGGTGAAAGTCGATCAAAAAAGAAGAAAATACTCGGGATCCTAATGCATTCGCCTAAGGTGACTCGAAGGTTAAAGCCATCAAATGGGGCTATATTACCGTGCACTTTGTATCGAGTGCGACATCACTGATCAACTATCGCTAATTGACTGTCACTAATGTCACTTTCACTAATTGAATATTCAATGTGTTTCGATTATTGTCGTTTAAATAAACTTTAACTAAACAAATCGCTACTCACTTAATTTGCTTCGATTCTCATATATAAGCACAATCACACGTTCGCTCGCTTTTGTATGGCTTTCGCTCCCATAGACGTTAGTAAGTAACGCGGACGCCGTCTCTTTCTCTTTTTTGTTTCTTATTATTAATCGTGCGAACGCGCAGCACGCGCGCCCTGTGAATCCAGGCGCATGTGTAGTCATGTCACTTCAGGCAGAGACAACACCGCTTCTTTTATGTTTGCTCACGCAAACTCGGCAAGGACGAAGGGACTGCGCCCGTGTTTTCTGAAAAGCATTAGCACGTAGAAACCTCCCGACGAATCTTCCTTGTTTTACGCGTGCACATATCTAAGCGTATACGATTGCTCTCTCATTCCAGCCCTGTCAAATACTGCGGTGAATCGGACCTGCGGCATTACGCTATGATACCTTTCTACTGCTGTTTGTATTTCTGTACAGTTCTCCGTAGGCTCAAAAGCCGCTCCTATGTCTTGTACTGAGATCTTCGTAAGCAATGCAGAATTTTACGTCTAGCTACAAAACGCCCTAATGGCAACCATCATACCGTGCTCGAACATGCCTAGTTAGTTTAGTGGCAGCGCAGCGCATGAAAATGTAACTAAACTGGTTGTGGTAAACAGGGGGAGACGTTTCGGTCACATCTTCAAACCTTCAATGTTTCAATTTACGCGCGGTTTAAAGATGCAGTGCGTCTGGAGCGTTGTTCGACTGCACTTGACAGGATAGCGCACGGATTATTAACGCCATCGAGCAAGTAGATTTTTGTTAGCTATGGTGATCGATGAAACACGAGCACTGGGCTTCGCGCAAGACCCCAGGGCGTCTGCGGCACGCGTAAGAGCTGTAGCAGACGCCCGGAACTGGAAGCTGAGATGCAGCGAAATACATTGGTATCATCGTATACCCTCGATGCTAGACGCTTCGCGTGCAGCCTTGCTATCACCTGCGCGCACTTCTTTCTTTTCCTTGTCGTTTGATCGGCTTTCGCGTTGCCTCCTTGCCCTCAAAAGTGGCTGGTAAGTTAAATTCGTACCATTGCTATCGTAATCCCCCGAGATACGAGAATTCTTGGCTAAGAAATTGCGTAGGCAAGAGAAAGCTTTGTGAATTCGGGCCCTGATGATCGACGCTTTGCGAATGCCGCTCCATCTGTTTCGGTACCAACATAATGTCGGCGCGTATGGGTCAGGAAAACGTGCGCCCTTTCTTTGTTATCGGCCAAGTGGGGAGTCTGAAGAGGAGTTCTCTTCCTGGTATTGAGGCAAGACGCGCTGTTCACGGAAAAGCACTATCATTATAGCCAGATTGCTAAGGTACATTGCAAGACAAACGGCGCTCCTTGTGATCTTCACCTTTACCTTGTCCAGCGTAAATCTGAAACCACGATTCGAACGCAGGTTATCTTAACTCATTCCTTTTAAGGGGCGAAGCTCCTTAAGGCGGCACCCGTTCGTCCCTCGTAGTCGTAGTAGTAGTAGTAGTGCGTAACAAGTCTTACGCTTTGACCTCCAAGGTGGTGCCGGTGGGAGACTTTTCCTGTGCGTTGTTGAACAATAAAAAAATTCGCAGCGTGCGCGTTAACTAAAGCCGAATTC
>NC_051178.1:230211985-230301985 GCF_013339695.2 Rhipicephalus sanguineus
CTCCGTTTCGCTCCGCTCTGCTGCTGTTTTTGCGCAGAGAAAAGAAGAAGGAGGTAAAAACGAGAGTTCGAAGATATTGCGACGGGAAGGGGGTTGCGTTTTTGGCGCGAAATGGGTTTAGTTGTAGCAGTTGTAGCAGTTGTAGCTGTAGCATTCCACGACAGCGGCGGATGTTTGATAGGTTGGTGTGGTTCGTTGAGCGTGTCGCGTGAGCCTGTAGTCTTGCCGCCATGGAAATATTCCTTATCTCATATTAAAGGGTGTTGCGATGACATAGCGACATCCCCTTGTAGCGTGCATTGGGTACACGCAGGCTGTTGACGCAGGATTACACGACGATTTCGCGCTTTCTTGTCTAGCTGGTGCGCTCACTGCGGACACAGCCCGGCGCATCGTACCCGCCTGGGTGATTGTTCTTCTTTCTTCTTCACATATATGCTCGTGCTGTAGCGTTCACATTGTTGCATGCTTGCGCTGATAATATGAATGATGTATTGAGCTGCCAGAATATTATTTTGTAGGCTTTTGAAATAACTGTACGAGTATGCTTACGAGTAACTATGCGAGTATAGGAGTACTTATCTTTGTTGTAATCGTCATCCGTCTCTATAGTCGCGCACGTGTTGTCGTGCTGGCGCATTTATTGTGAACTCTCATACAGTTCAGAGGCTTTCGTCGCTCTTGACAGGTGTCACTGAGATAATCACTTCTCGTTTGCTTGACAAGCTGTGTAATTTTTAAGCTCGCATGGCTTCCTATCTTTCGGCTAGCAACTGTTCTATGCATTTATGGTCAATGATATATTGCGGCAATCAAAGGAAGCATATTTTTGCTAGCAGTTGAATGATGTTCGGACATCCTTTCATGTTAGGTCGTTATGCTTCGCATTTACAATTTCTTTTTTTTTTTTTTTACCTTTGGGAAGCGGAAGGTTTTCCACAATCAAAAAGTATAAACTGCACTTACGAGTACCGAAGACGTTAGTGCCGTTTCATTGGATCAGGCGCTCATAGATACGACTAGCGCATTTCTTGTTATTAGGAGGAAAACTCACAATTTGACTTTCTGAATAGCGACAGTGTTTAAAACGCGTTTTGCTGCATAATTTTTAACAAGTTCTAAAGCCAGCCTCATTCATGCTCGGGAATACATTTGCGTATTTACTGTGCCCCTTCACTGATTTCTGTGGTTTCGGGTCACATTTGCCCATTGGTCTTATGCAGTGGCCATGTGAAGTGTGGACAAGTCATCAGTGCATCATGCACCAGCTGTGGTGCCTGTGCAAATTGCTGATCTCGATGAAGGTAAAGTAAGGAGTCATATGTTTTTAGACGTTAGCTAGTTGTGGCATTTTTGTTCTCCTCATACATCATTTCATGCGATGCAACAGCGATATATACCGTACTTGTATAAAAGTATTGTTGTTTTCTGTTGGCAGCGTATTATTTATGTTGGATTGATCATTGTTAGTGTTATTACAAAGAAGGTGAAATTCATACAGCAGTCGTAATAAGGGATATAATTGTCGTTCATCCTCGTGATAGTATACACAGAAGTTGAATACGTCGGCAGGTGACAAAACCTCTGACACAAGAGCCAGGCGCAGTTTTAAATCGAGCAACTGGCCAGGAGCTCACACCTTGCAGGGTCTCCAGCAGCAGCATCAGCAGCACACCGGCCGTGGTGTTGTTTACAATGCCGTAACTGAGCATACGATCTTTCTTCTTGGTGTTTTATTCATTTTCTTTTTTTTTTTGCGTTGCACTCCCCATCTAAAAATCTTATTTAATTAAACGAATGAATCTGAGTCTATTGTAAAACTGCTTTCCTTGTACGTGATTCTCATCAAATTGCGACTGTGCTGTGGTTTTCACTTGCAGCCGACATTCGAAACAGAGCTTCACTTCTAAAAAAACTGAAAGTTTCATGGAGAAGCTCCACAAAGTCAAGTCATCCTCGGTCAGATAGTCAATGCCCGCACGTATTTATTTCGTGGAGGTCGACGAGTATTTCTGAGGAAATGATGCCAAGCTTTCTTTCATAACTGTGGCAAGTTTATGGTTAAAATACTATAAGAAAGCTTCAAGCAGCTTCCGAAAACACTTTTGTAATTTCCATCTTCTGTGACGCTATCTATTTAAACAAAATTCAACAAGGTGTATACAGAATGAGAACAACCGTTTCCCAAGTATAAGTTTTTGTGTGAAGGGCAAAAAGGGCAGGTGATCTAAGAACATAACGTCGAATGTGTCTTCTTGCTTTTTTTGTTTCGTCAGGATGACATGCCAGCAGCCCGCCCATCGCCTGACCCCGGAGTTTGGAGGGAGTACGACAACAAGGCTTTCTACTGCGATCAAGTGCAAGATAATTGAAACGTTCGGTTGGCACAGTTCTAGAGAAATTTGTGCTTGACGATGTACGGTACGATTATTTTGTGCTTGACAATGTACTATATTAAGGTCCTCACATACCCAACTGGGTATGCTCAATGCTTCGTCTTGTGCAGAGTGCAATGAGAAATACCCAGTTGTTTCCCAGGTGTTTTGCCGGCGGGAAGCTGCTGAAGAAACATTGAAACGATCAAAAGAAACGATCATTGAAACATCAAAAAACGATCATTGAAACGATCAAGAGCACCAGAATATATTTGTCCGAAAAACATCGGATGTCACGTTTATCGTTTCCTTCAGCTCTGAGCATTGCATTTAGCGCTGTTTGTATTTTTTACAATAATACTTCTTTTTACACGTGAGTAGTACCTGTTTCTCGCATGCTTATACACGCTAGACCCAGCAGGTACTATTGAACTATGAAGCTGATAGGGCCAGTCAAGTCAGTCTCAAGGAAAAATGATTCCGCTGTACGATACATTTACGAGGAACATGGTGCGTCCATGCTTTAACCACCGTTACTTAAAAAAAAGGAATGCGAAGTTTTATACGCCTGTCTAAACACACTTCATGCTTATAGTTTCCAAGTTACTTGTAGTGGTTACTCTAAGTAACCATCAAGGGGGAACTGAGGGTAAAAACTCTCCTATGTGATGTAATCGTTTCACGTTCAAAAAATCCCAAGTGGTTAAAATTAGGCACTATTAAAATTCGGTACCCAGAGCTTCGTGTGCACAATTTCTTGTGTTTGTTGCCACTGCGCATCTGTCAAAGACTAGGCACTGGTATACGCGCGTAACTTTCCGAATACAATATAGCGTACGTGCCCAGCCAACGCAACGTCTGCGTACACAATTCTAAAACTCTGGTAGCCAACAATCAACCACTACACGGCGTGCCATTTGACGTCAAGGGAGTCCGCATTATGGGTACCGCGACCTTGCTTTCTTTGCATAGGCGTGCGCGGGGGGGGGGGGGGGGGGGGAGGGGGGGGCAAGGGGGCGAGAAGGGGGGCGCAAAGTCAGCCCTATACATTGTAGGGTGGGGGCGAGAAGAGGGGCGCAAAGGCAGCCGCATACATTGACATAATAGGGAGGGGGGCGCTGCGACGAACCTTCGCCCCCCCGAAGGGGAACCCTGCGCACGCTTATGTTTCTTGGTTCTTGTGCATGCCACAAACACACAAAAAATAGTAATGAATACGCTGGATAGGATCAATGGGGGATTAGAGAAGATATCTTCGCCCTCAAGTGGACATAAAATAGGGTTGGTAATGATGAAAAACAAAATGCTTCCTTGAACAAATGCGCGAATCGTTTGCCGTGAAATGTACATATCTAATTTAATGCTCTATTAAAAGCAACGGCATGCTGTCGAACTCAAGTGCGAGCTGTAAAGCTTCCACGAGGTTTCTAGATTTCGAAAAAGCGTTCACGCTTTTCTCCTAAATCCATGGTAAGCAATGCCTAAGTCTGGAAAACAATATTTGCATACTTAAATTACCGTCCTCTGGAACGTACATATGTTCCAGCGCGAAGTGCGCACGCCGGTGGGTGTACCTCGTAATAACATCGCTTCATTGGCCTAAAAAGTTCAGAAATCGTTAAACGCCCTCATGTTCGACAAATGGCCCCTCTACATTAAGTTTCTTGGGATAATATGTCATAGTTTAGCAGTTTAAGCTCCTCGTGACGACTGCCACACTCAGGCGCAACCGCTTTGTATGTGCCCAATAAAAAAATTAAAAATCCAGCTTGCCCCAAAAGTTGCATCCTTCATAGACCATACGTTGTCTTTTAGCATCTGCGCATAGCTCTGCAACACTAGAACCTATTACTCGATGGTGTCAATTTCATTTTCCATTAATGCACCACTATACTACGTTCTGGATTTCTGGTTCAAGGAACTCTGTGAATCGCAGTTCACATTTTCCATTAATGCACCACTATACTACGTTCTGGATTTCTGGTTCAAGGAACTCTGTGAATCGCAGTTCACAGGTGACACCTCCTCCTCTGCTTCCTAGACCAGACACGTCCGAGTCGATTTCTCAGGACAAGACCGCACAAGAACACATGGACTCTGAAGCATGGCCGGCATTACCAAAGCTGCAGCCAGAGCCACAGCCAGAACCACAGCAACAGCCAAAGCCACAGCACAATCCACAGCGACTCCAATGGTCGCAGCAGACATTGACCGAGTCAACGACAGCGCTGGTTCAACACGACATGCCCGAGAAAGACCAGGACATTGTTGCGATGCTTCGCTCTCTTCTGGACACCATACTCATGCTTTTGAACAAGCTAAACACTCCGACAGCCCGAACTGCCCTGCAACTGCTGGAGATTGTCGATCCAGTGTTTTCAGCGCTTCAGTAATCACCACAGCTCGCCCATGGCCCTTTCAAATGCTGCGATTCCCCAATGGAATGTCAGAGCGCTGATGTCACGTAGGTCAGAGAGCTCCAGCCTCAGTGACTGATTGTACTCCTTTGCACGTGCACTGCTCTCCTTCTCTCTCTCTTCCTCTTTCTAGTCCCCATTCCCTTATCCCCAGCGCAGGGTAGCAAACCGGACTTTCGTCTGGTTAACCTCCCTGCCTTTCCTCTTCTCGCTTTCTCTCTCTCTCTCTGGTGTGCGCAACACCTCTCAGTAATCCGCACATTAAAAATTAAGTGCGTGTACAAGTAAACAACCCCAGAAGGTTATCCCATGCACTCACAACAAACTAACATACCCTAGTTGCGTGCGCATGCAAATGCAGCTGTGTGGATGTAGCTCGCCAATTTTGCGTGTACCGCCGTATTAATCGCGACGAAATATGCCAAAAATTTATTGAAAGGTGAAACTTGTGTACAGTTAGGCACTGCATGTCCATGAATGTGCCTTTCGCACAAATACTTCGTATAGTACATTGCATGGACTCGCGCTTCCAGAAAATATTCTAGTAAACTTATGTGAAAAATATTGTATCATCCAGTGTGAGTTTAGCAAATTCTCCGCTTTGAGACGAGTATGAGGTGATTTAAATTGCGCGGCAGGACCGCTATACCAGCATTAATCGAGATGTTCTAAAAAAGATGGCCACTGATGGAGTCGTAACAGAACGTCGCAAATATTCGGCGATAACTACTGCCGGATACAAGATCCAGTTCATGTTAACAGCCAATTTCCGCCTGCGCATTGCGTGCCAGACAACGGCGAATGGCGCGCCGCCATGTCTTTAGCGTGGACAGTCCACTTCACGAGTCACGTCTGTCGCGCGAGTGTCGTCCAAAGTGAGCGCATGTGAGAGGCATTTCTTTCGCGGCGCAGTCCGCCGAGCGACCGCGAAGCTGCATGCAGTCAGCTCTACCTCCTCGCTTCCATCGTCGACCGAAACGTGGGCTGCACTTTCTGTTGAAGCAAAAATAATATCTGCGGGAATAGTGTCAGTCGTTTGAGGGGAAGCTACGTGCACTATCCAACGTTTAGAACCAAGATTAGTTCCTTTACAAGTGAAGTTCATCTGCAGTGCGTGCGCGGCACACCGCACCTGCTCGAGCGTGCTCGCATATTATACATATTGCCGACAATACCACGGTTATCAGCGCATGTTCATCTCAGTGTGTAATTATTACGCGGAGAGGGTCGAGCCAACAACGGTAAAAAGTAAAAGATCCTGACATATAAGCGTGAGCGCTTTGTTCTGAAGCACCGTCGACTACGGCTTCGAAATAAACTGAATAGGCTTAGTGACGATATCGGCGGCCAACGACGTTACTTAGAACACGGCTATTCTCCGTCGTTGCTACGTCGTTGCTACGGCTACGTCGCTGTGCGGTTGGCACGGATGGATTCCGAGCTCACGTCCCACGGCAAGCGAATCTTGACGTTGAAAACTCGTTCAATCCACGAAAGGCAACAGGCTGGCGGCTTACGTGAATAGAACACGGGTATTATGCACGCTAAGATTCCTTAAATGTCACTGAGGTGCCAGTGCCAAATATATGCGGAACAGTTTTATCTTTTATACCAAGCAGGCAAATTCGCTTCAAGCATGCTCCGAGCAATAACTTGAGTGACCTCGTATATATTTTCACAAATGTCGTTTAAAAAAATGTCTCCTTACGTATCCGTTAACCTGCATGTATAATAACGATCTCCACTGCACTAATAGGCCAGTGCAGCTGGCCAGTGTGTAGCTACCCATTGGTAGATATAAACCCTCGTTCTTTTACAACTGTCGCCGCGGCGTGACGTGGTGTAGTGGTTAGCGTACGCGCTTGCTGATCAAGTGTTCGCGAGTTCGAATCCGCGAGTGTTTGTTGTGAGTTTTTCTGTGGTTTACTTCTGAATGTGATATGTGTATATGGATTATGTATGTCATAAAATGTGTGTCTCAGCCTCCAAATCCCCGATTAGAGCTTAAAAGGTGACTTAAAATCAATTTTTGTTTCGTCGCTTCATACACCGCCTATAGCTAGGACGTGCCGTAGCTGGGACACACTGTAGCTAGGCTCAGGCGGAGCGAGGAGATCTCCTTAGCCGGCCTTGTACCTAGCCGGGATTCGAGACTAAAAATCTCCGGCCTATTTGAGTCCCGCCTATGAGATGAGCCGCTGAGAAAACTACTACGCCGCGGGACGGCTACGGGTGCCGCCGCCTACAGGTTGTGCCGGATAGACAAACAGTCTATAGGCGTTAGATTTTTCGTCTCGTTTCCGGGCTGTAGACTGCCACTTTAAGCAGGACATGATTAAGAGTGTACCTTAGATAATATACGCGTGAAATTCTCGCTCGATAGTGATTAAAAGTATAAACAAGACGTGCAGGCACTAAGGGGTGCTACGGCCGCTTACTGCTTCCGCACCTTGTAAGCTTGTTAAAGCGTACTTGAGGTCTAGCTCTAGCGCAAAGGAACGACGCAGAACCGACAGAAAACACGAGGACGCAGCGCTGTCTTCTATCGTCCCGCATCATCTCTTTTCACTAAACCTCAACACATGCAGTACCAAATAGCCAACCGTTGTGTTTGGGTGATCTTGTTAATGTGGTATCGAATCTCCCATGAATCACACAATGTAAGGGAAAGAATCGAGGAACACGGTAAAAATCTGCGCCCAAGATGTGTATGTACAGCAGAAAGAATGTCACTATATGTCATTCTATGTCTATGCGTCTACATGAATCCTGCGTCGTTCTCTCAGGCGTGGCAGAATCCACCCGTGCTGTTGTAAGGCCCTTCGTCTCTACGAGCAAGTGAAAACAGCATGCGCACAACTACTCGCGCGAGACGGAAACAACCATGCGTCCGTGCAGTGCGCAAACTTGCTCGTTTTCTTTCATGCTTGAGACAGTCGTTAATACCGCCTATAGTTTCATTACAGCGAAGTTGTTAGTGAGGAAATAGCAGCACACGAAAACATTGCATGCTCCGTTTCACGGTGTTCTCCTAGGGGAACTAGATTATGCACGGAGTTTATACTTAGAAAGAATATGCGCGGCTTGTTATAAGGTTGGTGTGCACTAACCGCTTGATGTGAGCCAGTTAATTAGGAGCTGCATGAAAATGACTAATATTTTGCCTTCTGCCTGTTTCGAGACGTTGTAAACGCTTACACAAAACTTACCTGCAGCCCTGGACAAGCCAAAAAGGTTGTGGTGAGAATTATACATATGCAATTAATGAGATGATATCGTGATCATGACACGAATGGGTGAATGTACTCTGAGCTATAGAATGCGTAGGTATCATTAAAGCTCTTCTAGAAGATTACTTACACGAGTGTATCAGGGCTTTGATTACGATCGCTGCAGGTAATTACTAAACCCTCGATTTCTTCCTTATATTCATAAGTTATACGAGGCGGCCGCAGTGTCCTCGGCGAACTCAACGCGTTACCTTACTTACATTTTTGCGAATGCGTTAGGTGTAGGCAAATCACGAAGTGTGTTCAATCGCGGCGCTGTGTAACTTTTTATGATACAACTGAAGCCACGGGTGCCTGTGTCAGGATACAACTAGCTAGAGGCCGGGCTGTTGTAGATTGAACTTGCACGAACGCGCGCTCTCTGCGTGCAGGCCTTTGTTCGCGCCCATTTACTCATCACTTGGCATTCCGCGAATTGTTCCTGCGGGACCTGTGTGACTTTAAACGGAAGCTGCAAGTAGTCGTCAATATGACTCGCAGATGTGTGCACAACTGCTAGCTGCCAGATCGGAGGGACAGAGTGAAAAGCCCCACTCCTGCTAATTGCAGGCTTTCGGACACGGACGCAGGTATCTCGACATCACTGTACGATACCACATGTTCAGCGCATTTCACTATTCTTATATCGCTTCATCTTTAATGATAGTAGGTGTTACGAACTCTTTCAGCTCTCGACATAACTGTACACCCATAGGTGGCATCACAGAACTGGATACATTTGGAAACATTTAGATACTAGAAACCGTGCTGCTACAAGACACGGCTGTTACAATACCTGCATTTTTTCCGCATTTTCTGCCCGCTTTCTCCTTTTCCCCCATTGCCTACTGAATAACAGGTAAGCGAATATACGCTGGCTACCCATTTTGCTTCTAAATAAGGAGCTTTCTCTCTCTTTTGGATGTATTACGCATCTTCCGCAGTTGCATTGGGTACCTTCGTGAGGGCTATTTTATTGATCCTGCAACACTAACAAAGCAACAAAGAATTATAATAAAAGCTTCTTTAAGTCAGTTATTGCCACGTTTGATCAAAAAAAATTTGGTTCTATGCTTAAAATCGCATGCATGATCATGCTGAAGGCGATCTTCAAGAAGCTCACAACCGTCATCAAGAGGTAACCTGCCTAGAGGGCTAACTTCTAGGTTAAACGGGACAGCATATTTGTGAAGTCGCAGGGCACTGATTAATCAAACAGGAGGTGGCCCTGACCTCCCATGTTAGAACTGTTTTGCAGTATTTGCAGCTCCCATGTTAGAGCTGCAAACACTGTTTTATCATTTCAGAAATTTGTACTATCAAAGAAACATAGCTTAACATTTCTAGTCTCGACAGGGGTCGAAATCGTACGTGAAACTACTTAGAATGCAACTACATCACCGTGACAAGGTTCTTATGCGCGCAGAAAATATTTATAAAAATAATGTGCATTTTTAACGTCGGGTGGATAGGGAAGTTTCTTTTATTGATCATTAAACGCGGTCAGACTACTATTCTTATCTCTCCCGTCTTATTGTTTTCTGAAAGCGATGACTAGATGCTCAGAGCACATAAAAAGCACGGAACACTTAACATTTATGGGTGTGTTTTCGTTGTCGAACACATGTTACTGCCGCATTCCTCCCGTCTATCGCTCTTCAGCAGTATTCTGTGCTCAACAAAAATATTATCATCCCACCATCACGACAATGATAAAACGAATCACTGGTGTAAGTTACGTACAGAAACCAAAGCACACAACTTTGTATCATGACCAGGACGTTACCCTATAAAAAAATTCGGCAGATCCCACGCACTGTGGGAATCGATGTAATGCGAAGCAGCCAGCAAAGAGCTGCATACATCGCCTTGTTTGTCTTTGAGCCAAATGAAATCATTCATGCCGTGACATCTAGTCCACTATATATCGCATGTTTGCCATGCACGCATGCATGCACAATCTGGTGTACACCATGCCAATGAAACGCATATTCTGGTATATAAATGCATGACCTGTCGTTTATGTTCATCACGCACTCGTGTCATGCCAAACCAATTTTGGTATATATCACGTTAACAAAACGGCCGGAAGCGCACCATGACAGTGGCATGTAAATCATACCGTACATGACATGCATAACATGATTCGCATGTTAAGGCCTCTCATTTATGTTCGTCATACAGTCACATCGCGTAATACCAGATTTGGTGTATATCAAGCTATCGAAACGGCCGCGAATGCACCATGAGCGTGGCATGTAAGTCATGACATACATGGCATGCATGTCATAGGTTTCATGTTACCACCTGTTATTCATGTTCCTCATACAGTCACATCGCGCAATACCAATTTTGGTGCATATCAATTTAGCGAAACGGCCACGAGTGCGCCATGAGCACGGCATGTAAATCATGACGTACATTTCATGCATGTCTTGATTATCATGTTACCACCTTTCATTTACGTTCGTCATACAGTGGCGTCGCGCAATACCAATTTCGGTGTATACCAAAGTAGCGAAACGGTCGGGAATGCACAATGAGCGCGGCATGTAAATCATGACATACATAACCTGCATGTCATAATTTCCATGTTACCACCTTTCATTTAAGTTCGTCATGCAGTCGCGTCGCGCAATACCAATTTTGGTGTGCCAAGCAAGCGAAACGGCACGAGTGCATCATGAGGATGACATGTAAATCATGTCGTGCATGTCATGCATGTCATGATTTTCATGTTACCACGTCTCATTTACCGTCGTCGTACAGTCGCTTCGCGCAATAGCAATTTTGGTGTACATCGAGCTAGCGAAGCGGCCGCGAATGCATCATGAGCGTGGCAATTAAATCATGACATACATGACATGCATGTCATGGTTTTCATCTTACCAACTGTCATTCATGTTCTTCATACAGTCACATTGCGCAATACCAATTTTGGTGTATATCAATCTACTGAAACTGCCGCTAGCGCATCATGAGCGTGGCATGTAAATCAGGTCGTACATGACTTGCATGTCATGATTTTTATGTTACCACGTCTCACGTTCGTCATTCAGTCGTGTCGCGTAACACCAATTTTGGTGTATATCACGCAAGCGAAACGGACGCGAATGCACCATGAGCGTGGCATGTAAATCATGACATACATGACATGCATGTCATGGTTTTCATCTTACCAACTGTCATTCATATTCTTCATACAGTCACATCGCGCAATACCAATTTTGGTGTATATCAATCTACTGAAACTGCCGCTAGCGCACCATGAGCGTGGCATGTAAATCAGGCTGTACATGACTTGCATGTCATGATTTTCATTTCACCACGTCTCACTTACGTTCGTCATACAGTCGTGTCACGTAACACCAATTTTGGTGTACATCACGCAAGCGAAACGGACGCGAATGCACCATGAGCGTGGCATGTAAATCATGACATACATGTCATGGATGTCATGGTTTTCGTGCTACCACCTGTTATTCATGTTCTTCATAAAGTCACATCGCACAATACCAATTTTGGTGTATATCAATCTAGCGAAACGGCCGCGAGTGCGCCATGAGCGTGGCATGTAAATCATGTCATACATGACATGCATATCATGATTTTTATGTTACCACGTGTCAGTTATGTTCGTCATACAGAAATGTCTCGTCATACCAGTTTTCGTATGTATCCCTTCATTTTTAAACGGCCGCGAACGCCCCGAGACCATGTCATGTAAATCATGCTGCACATGAAATGCCCGTCATGATTTGCATGTTAGGACCTGTCATTATGTTGGTCATGAACTCTTGTCACGCCGTACCAATTTTGGTATATATGAAATTAACGGAATGGCCGCAAGAGCCCAAAGGCCGTGGAATGTAAATCATGCTGTTCATGACATGCGTGTCATGATTTTCATGATATGACCTGTCATTTATGTTCGTGATGAGGCCATGTTATGACACACCAATTTTGGTATACATCCGATTAACGGAACGGCCAGGGAGCCCAAAGGCCGTGGAATGTAAATCATGCTGTTCATGACATGCGTGTCATGTTTTTCATGTTATGACCTGTCATTTATGTTCGTAATAAGGCCATGTTATGACACACCAATTTTGGTATACATCCGATTAACGAAACGGCCAGTAGAGCACAAAGTCGTAGGCGGCTAGATAGATAGATAGATAGACAGATACGCTCAAAGTCGCAGAAGTTCGCTAAGAAATGCTTCGCATTTAAAAAACTAACGTTCCAGCCAAATGCGTCGTGCCAACTCGAAAAATGCGAACGGTAGGCAACAACGGCTCCTGAAGCGTCTGTTGCGATTCACAACACTATTCAATAGCAGTTCCGAGCTCCGTGTACTAGAGTGCACCGCCACTCATCTCTCCACGTGGGCTCCGTGCTAATTTTTATTGGCATCCTCTTTGAAACGGGAAGGCACGTGAGGGTAGGTGACAGTTATTGTCTTAGCGTAGTTGATCTAATGAATTGGTACCACATCTTTCGCAACATATAATTTCTATCCCCTCTTTTTGATCTTTTCTTTCTTCGTTAAAGTTTCTATCTATCAATTGTGCAGATATACCCATGCCTGTAGCAACTCACGTTCTATAAATCCTTTCTCTGCTCTTTTTTTGGTAGAATGGTGGCGCTGGGCTCAACTCTGCGGATATGGAGGAAAGCTTCGAGCGGAGTACTGTTTGCAAAGACGCATGGGATATGCCAGCAACGTGGCGATAGCGAGCAAGCGAAATATTGTAGTGTCAGTGCAGTTGCTGTGGAAGAAGGGCCTGAAACTCTACATGCAGCTTAATCTCACGGTAAAATTTGCGAGCGCGCTGTTCGCCCAAAACCGTTCAATGTCGTTGTAATCGGAGAAGTGTCATCATTGCAGCTTGGACCGTAACAGCTTCTCGCTGTATGCAATGCGTAGCTGGCGAGAACTGCACTTAGCTCTGTGCGTTCCTTGCCCTGCGGAATCATTCGCACGGTATTATTTGCAGAAGATTGATAAAATATTGAGCTTTCTTCTGTACGAGTGCAACGAAGACTGTCATAAAAAAGTTGCTTGTTCGTGTACACGAGTTCGAAAGTAAAGACACTGAGGGCCTCGGTTTTATGTGAATAATAAACCTTCTAAAAACAACTGAAAACTTCTTCACTGTACAATATTTCTTTGGAAAAGTCCTTGGCTGACGAGTTGGCAACATGTGTTCGATCACTACGTCTACGAAAATGCGATTAACGTGGTGCAAACTTCGTTTCGCACCACATCCAAGTCTTAAGGCGAAACAGTTGGCGCGTTTAAAACGCGAGGAATTATCACATGACAAACAATATTCGCGGTACGTGCGCACGCTGTTGCAGACATCGACCCCTACGACTCCGTCGCGCGACGCGCGTGGCCCGCGTCCCACACGCAACAGTCGCAGCAGAACACGTAACGAAGGATAGCATTGAGCCTTCGTACATCGAAGACACTGCACTTTCGGTCTTGGTGAAACAGCATGTCGGAAGGCGGCACGGGTGCCGGCTGTTGCGCCACAACGCGGGTTTCACCGTTACTAACACTAGCACAGACAGTTTTGTCCTGGAACGAAGACTTTGGGCTGCCCGTCGAGTCGAAGCACGGGTTGTCGTAGGCGCGACACCACGCGCGGCCATTATGGGCGTCGCGTGCACCGTTGTTGAGCCTCTTGGGCAGCGTCACCTTCTCGCTGACTGAGGCGCTGATCGTGGCTACGCTTACCCGCGATCCTTCGGGGCTGACGGGCTGGGAGTAAGCGTGGTGTTGGTGCCCGAGGGCCAATGCTTTTCCGGCCCCGATGTCTTCTTGGGCGTAAAGCACGAGCCGTCTTCGGTTGAAGCACTCGTCGCCGCCGCCGGAAGACCAGGACGCCCGCTGACCCACGGCAGATGAGTTGGAAGGCGAGTAGGACAGCTGCTGCCGAGAGGAGAGTATAACGTCTAACGTCGAGTTGCTCTCTTGCCGCGGTAGAGCGCGGATGTTGTCCTGGGCCTCCTGGAAGAGATCTAGGAAGCGGATCTCTGAGCTCGCGCTCCGCGTGGTGCTCAGAAGGTAGTAGAGGTACGTCTTGTATCGTTCCTCCTCGTCCTCGTCGCTGATGCTCTGACCCGAAGGGCTGGTTCCGACGTAGAAGCGAACGCCAGGATTGGGAGTGGACAACGACTGCGGGGAAGGGTTGACCACCTCGGGACAGCTGGCCCAACGGTTAGGGTTCCAAGTGTCATCTTTGGGGAAAAAGAAGTAAGAAATTTGTGGGTATAGGTACAGATGGCAGATGCAAGGAGACATTCTTTCTGCGCGGGAAGGCGAAAACATGGCTTCGAAAAGGCTGCAGAGAACGATCAAGAAAGGGACTAGAAAAGTGAGGTAAAAGACTGGAAGCAAAACGGGAAATAGAAAGATAAACGAGGGAATCAGTTGAACACAAAACATCGAAACACTGTACTGTTCTGTAACTGACCATCGGGGACACAGACAGTGTAAAATATGTTTTTCGTACATCCTATAAAGTGCTACGTTCATGTTACACTCTCATTGATCTTAGGCAAGTCAATTGCATTGTAATGCGGGTCAGTAATGCCTCTGTAGAATTATTACGACTGTCGCCGTTGTTTCCAAGCCCACGTCGAATCAAACACTATATTTCGCCTTTCTTTAGTTCGTTTCAGCTCTTTGCATTCTTGGAGTAACCGAGGTAAGCAAGCAGTAGCTGAACAGCACCGCTGGTAGCAGCGAACAAAGCAAAACACGTTTCTGTAGTAATTATATAAAGATCTCGAACGCACCAATGCTGAATTTCATTACACCTCGTCAGGACGAAATGTCGACAAGAAGAGTGTTGTGGCGCTGGCGACTGTGTCTGCCTCTGTGTTTATCTAAGCAGTGACGAGGCGGTGCTGCTTCAACTCTAATATTATATATAAATGACTTCTAGCTATAATTTTAATTAAAGCTGTGATGCCGCGCAACTTATAACAGTAAAAGGTGTCGACAATTGGGTGTAACAACTTCTCGCGTTAAGACGAAGTGAGGTCTGCTTTGCGTTACCGCTGCATTCACTTCGGCATCTTAGTCACAGGCACACAACGATGATATGAGAGTGATAATGAACATAATCTGTGCTATTCAGTAATCGCATGCATGAGTAACAAAAACGAAGCCACCGAAGTTCACTCGGAACTGAAGCTCCTTGGTCACAAACACTCCCTTTCATTTCACCGCAAGCATTCAGACTCACTTCAGATTACCTGTCACTCACATTCAAGTTGCGTCCGCCGAAAGCGCTTCAACCTCTTGTAAAACTCAGGTGCGTTCCTGCAAATACAAAGCAATGTATCAGAAAAAAAAACATTTGTGCCTCACTTACTTTAACGCTTACAGACGACGAATGCTGGCAAGTTTGCATTTCGTAATAGTATAGAGCAGGGTAGAAGATATTCAACTGGCTGATATAATAATAATGATGCCAATGTTTTTACATTTGCGTTGTTCCAGGAATTAAACGATAAACTACTTCGTGAGTTAAGAGTAATGGCAGAAGCGCATCTTCGATTATTTCAGTGAGTATACCTAGTGTATGACACGAAGTGGTCGAAACTAAGCTATAAGTTCATTTGCCATGGCTTACACACCGTGTTCCTCGTGCGAATGCAAACTTCTAATAATAATAACAAATAAACAACAACAAAGACGCCGTAAACACTAGTGCAGTTGGTAATGTTGCCTCGAGAGAATTGGACTATCGGAGTGAACTCTCCTGGATTCTGCCGCTGCAGTTCATGAGTGACAGAGGTCGAAATTACAAGCAGATATATTATGGTGCATGGTGCAGGGCCTTTCGTCATGCTTTGGCATGTCTCGCTATGCATATTGAAATCACGATATCCGCAAAAGCCTTTCAGCAACCCATTTGCTCTCACCATTTTCATAAAAAGGCGACGCTCAAGCGGATCAATTGTTGGCAAGCAAGCTCAAGGCTATAGGTGCGGCTGAAGCCAGCACATATGCCTTACTCCGTCTCCTGCAAGTTTTAAGCGGTAACGTATCGAGTCATTCGTTCCTCGTACGCATTGCAAAGTGACCAATCTAAGGAAATTAGTGCCGACATGCTATCGAGGAGAGTGACCTAGTTTTCCGTTCACTTTGCATGTCTCAGCCAAGTTTCAGAGAAGAGCAAGCGTGAGTTGAAACTGCATGGGCTCATATAATGCGGTTCGAACTCTCACCAGCTAAGATTGATGTTCTCCGTCGGTTCATCGATGGCGGAGATGACCTCGGACGTCTGCCTTTGAAAGGCGGGCCTCTCGAAGGCAGGCGAGGCCGCCCCAGCGCAGTCATCGAGATCGGCGTCTTTCGTAATACCTGCAGTCGATCAGAGCGCTCTCGATTACACCCCGGCAGTTTAAGAGCGGGGCGCGGTCGGCCACGCAGGTCACGGAGTGGAGAAACCCGAAGAACGAGTCCCACAGCAAGCAAGGGCTTAACAGTCAGACAATGAAACGCTTTTGCGGCCGAAAAGCGGCAGCTTTGGTGACGCGAAGAACGCCGATTGCATTTGCCGGGAGATTGGCCGACTTCAAGTGTGCCGCAGTTTTTTGAACGTATACAACATAACAAAACGTCGTGGCTCAAGTGTTGCAGGTATTGTTAAAGCGCTGCGCGATTCGCCTACACTTCTGTGCATATATTAATATATACATACATATATCGCATATACATTCATATACATTCAAACATTTATTAATAGGCCTTACCATCACAGAAAACAAGAAACAGCGCGAACCACAGGACAACAGGACTTCGGCTAAGCGCTCAGCCGAAGGACAGCGCTTAGTCAGTATGTGTCCTGTTGTCCCGTGGTCTGTGTATAAGTATAAGCTAACCGGAGATGTAGCTATGGCGTATTTCACACAAGGGGCAGTGGTTACCACTGCCCCTTGTGTGAAATACGTTGCACAGTATACAAACTCACTTGCTTCGCCTGTAATTATTCCGATCCGTATAGCTCCTCTTTTTTTCGCCGTGAATACGGCGACAGAAGCGCAGCCCATGCATGCTTCAAAGCCACAGGTGACGCGAGAAGAGCCTAACTCGCAGATTCCGTGGCGTGAGTCACAGATAAGCTTACCTCTGCGGAAACGACTGCTTGAATGTGCAAAGATAACACTGAACTAATATCGGCACACTCAAAGATACTGTCTGTGCATGTCCCACATGATTGGAAATGTTCGAGAACATGTAGCGTTTTACACAATTCGATAACGTCGGTGAAACATGCAAAACCATCCCGAGATGCGCAGTATCACTACATAAACGAGAGCCAATTTGAAGTTTAAACGAACCGCTTGTTCTTCTTGGGATAGCCTGACGTCTATTGCATTTATATAAATAGGTGTCTCAGAGTTACGCAGGATTGACAGTTCAGAATGGCCTTATATTCTAATGTCCAAAATCTGCGTTCTGTGATCGATATTAGGGTTGGATATAGCTGTACTGAATATGGAGTGGTTCTCGTAGTGGGTTATTATATAATAATTTGTGAGCAAATGAATTCATAGATTATGAAATCGACGCTGTGCGGGCATAGGTGCATTTATGGTGAATTTTCGTGCACATGCTTAGGTGGCCACATACTGTACGCGCAAAATTATATACCTGCCCAACCGCGCAGCCAGTTGAGACAATATTTGGTCCAGCGCAAAGGCAATGCATATGTATTTAAATGACAGTCAGAATGAGGTTGGCCAGGAACATTAGCAAAGAAGAAGAAAAGAAGCGCGTGCGTTTGAGAATAAAAGAAAATTAATTTAAACAAGCGCTTTTCATAAAGAGCGATTAAAATGAAGGTGGGTATAACAAATGACGAACTAGTGCTGATCACGTGCCCCCCTCCCCTCTGTCTGCAGTACGTCCGGCGTTACCGTACTCAAAGAACTGAGTGCACGGAAAAACACATATACCGATTAAGATGATTTTCGTATTTGTAAGCGCAGTACCTCAATGTAAGAGGAACTCCCGAAAGCATCCCTTGCAACGTTTTGTTGCTGTTTTGTGTAATAACGGCGAAAGTGAAGTGAAAGTCTTCCAAGTGGGCTGGGACGAGTTCAGCGTATCGCTGGCATTTATCGAGTGTGCCGTAAGACCTCAAGCCACTAGGTCACACTGTTCCGAAGAAGACTCGAAACGTCCTTGGGCTTCAGGTATACCTGTTGCCGCCGGCTCTGACGCAGAATTATGGAATAACATGCATGGTGACAAAACGCTCGTGTTTCTGCATTCGTTTCGTATTAAGAGCTAGCTTGATGCACCTAATCAGGAAGAGAAGATGAAAGGGTAAGAACGTGTTATTGTGCAGAAAATGTCAATGTAGCCCGACGTGCTACAAGTTTGGCAGCATGAATTTAACTTCATGTTTCTCCCTCTGTCTTTTTTTTTTTTTTTACTTTGGGTCCATATTTTCGAAACGCTGGGGCAGGGCAAGCCTTAAAGTTCGCCTTAAACCAAAATTGACGCCTTTGCATTTATACGTCGCTAACATTATTAGTACGCGACTCCTGCTCAATAATTCGTAGTAAACGTGATAGGATGAAATTTTGCTTTTACGAAAGGGCGGACGCGCAAAAGAAACCGTATGGACATATCGGCCACTCACCTTCCGAAATCCATTTTCTCTGCATTACTTCCTCCTAGACTGAGCATACACACACACAAACACGGAACTCTAATGGACGTACGAGCGCCGACACGGCGACAGCGATTCGGGTACCGGTGCGAGCACCACACCGACACACTGCGATATTCAAATATAACCGTCGCCTCGACACCGTGGTGCGTGCGATGACGGCTGGCAACCATGCGTCTCCTCGGAATCGTGTAGTACACGCAGCCTCACACGACGGAGCAACACCTTGTCTGGGCGCACTCGACGGCGCTCGCGCAACCGACCTGCCGCCGTATATTCACGCTATCAGCACGGGCCTCCGCTGCCACTTCACTGCTCCTCGCATGCTGTGCTTGCCTTTTTTTCGTCCGCAATGCGAGATAATGCCGCGACTTGCTCCTCTTTTTGTGGGTCTCGTTTCTTTTGTTCTTTTTCTCGCCTTCCCGAGCCTTTCGTGTTTTTTTTTTTCCACAGTGGACGTTGGTTCCCAGAGTAGGAGTACGTGCGCACTCGGTTACACACAACGCAACCTACTGCACGAGATTCAACGATGTGTATAAATCGCGCTCCAGGACGCCTCTGCTTTGACGCCGCCGCCAAGTCCAAGAAGGCGGAGTGGGATATGTTTCCGCTGTCTTGTGCAACGCCGTTATATGTCGACTCAACCTCAGCTTTCCGCTTGCATCTCGTTCCGCTATACTTTGCCGCCAGTTTCTTCTACTTTTTATTGCCTTAGTCTTCGTTTTTTTGGGCGGAACTGACGCGCCCGAGGTGTTTAGTCGGGCTTCGGAACGATCCAGGTGCGGTATGTGTACACGCGGTGGGGGCGAGGAACGCTTCTTTACCTTTCCCTTCTCGCCTCGCTTTGTCAGCGGCCCTGCCTGTAAACGCCCGTTCGTTCCCATGGCAGTGAAGGATAAGGTTCGACAGACCGAAGTTTCGCCATTTTTCCGGACGAACGCTCGCACGCCTCGCGAGGCTTGCCGTTCACACAGAAGAGAGAGCACGGACTGCCGGCGTGAATCGGAAACGCGGTCGCAGTCTCGGTTTCACAAAGAAGTACCGCTTTTGCAGTGAGTCTATATCAGAGTCGATCGCGTTAGTCGTCTCCCCATGCTCCGTTCTGGAATGCACTCTGGATTCGCGGATACGGAGTTAAATATGGGGCCAGCAATTTTGCTGCACGGTCTAGGCTGCTAGTATGAAGCACAGATATTTGAGCCGCTCTAATAAATAATTAGCTACAGTGCAAGTGATTCGATTCCGAAGGAGAACGAAGTAAAATTATATACGAATGACAACTTTTCCCACATTTTTGATGAGGTTCATTTCGAATTCTACCAGAGTCGTACAATAGTGATGTAGGCGAGTGCTGGAAAAGGCCGGATTGTAGTGATGGCTAACGCCACAGCGTATTATCTTATCATATCAGCTCGTGTCTACTTTTATTACCAACTTTACTGCTGTGAAAATGCCTTCGACATAGATAATCCACGTTTCGAAAATCTTGTCGACAAAACAGCCTAATCAGTGGCTCGTGTCATATCCCGGCTCAGCGGTGTCTTTCCAGTATATGCATGGTCATGTACTATCCGCGTCAAATGAAACCCGAACAGCGGCAAGCCTTCGCATGGTATATGCGCGCCGTCCTGTCATATCACCATTGACAGGCGCGCGCATCCGGCTTGACCGCACTGCGCATATGCGCGCCCGTCCATGGTGATAACTGGACGTCGCGCACTATACCACTGCGAAGGCTTGCCGGTGTTCGGGTTTCATTTGACGCGGACAGTACACTGCCATCTTGTTTACAGAATGACCGCTTCACTGCACCGCGAGACTGTAGACTTCAGCAACTCCTGCTTTCCTGAAGTTAAAAAGTTAGTCTTTGGAGGTTTTGTCATTACGCTTTAGGAGGAGGAGGAAAATAAAAATGAAAGGACAGGGAGGGTAGGCAGTTCTCAGTCCGGTTAGCTACCCTGGGCTGGGGAGAGGGGTAAGGGGAATAAAAGATGATAGAGAAGAGATGCTAAAAAGAAGGAGAGAGAGAGAGAGAAAAAAAAAGAACTGTAATGCGATAAACGATACTACTTAAAGTCTGTCTCTCAACATTACGCTTTAGCTGTAGCTTACGATAGCTGGCCAGATGCTGATTGGTAATGCTCACCGGCATGCGGAGTACGAGCGCCACGTAGACAATCACACAACATTAACAAAAGGCATTCAAATGAGCATTCAAATGAGGCCCCGAAAAAATCCCAAATTCAGCACGCACGTGCGCGTCCTTCAGGGAGGCAGGAGCGTGGCACTTTAATAGTAGCCCGCTAGGTCACCGCACGCGTACGCCGAGTGGCCTCGCATACTTTCGCGAGCTTAAACAAGCGTGAATTGGTAGGGATGCTCGTCAGAAATTCAAAAGACGCACCCTTATAGCGGGCTCGCAGCGCTTTCGTTTCAGAGTCAAGGGTAAGGTAAAACGACGCTTGCGAGCCCGCTATAGTGGCGTAGCCGCAGCCTAATCACCGCAGGTCTCCTACACATCTTCCTCGTGGGCGTTCAGAGGCGGCTGAACCTCGCAGAAACCTTGGAAGAGATTCACGAACCAGTGATAACTGCGTACACGTTTCCCACGCAGGTGCTTGTGAATCCGTTGAATTCGGAGTCATATATACACGGTGGGCTGTTCTAGGAAAACCCTAGTTGTTCAGCGCAGCGTGCGATGCCAGAGAAAATATAGGCGGGAAACACGCGCAGACACATTGGCTTGCCTTGCGAAACAATGTAGGTACAGCGCCTGACAAATTGTAGCGGAGCGTTACGAGCCATACTCTATATATCCAGTATGCGTGCATGGACTTTGGTGCAACGTTGTGCCTTCGAAGCTCGAGAGGAGGCTTGGATGGAGCTATCTGAAGTGCAGCGATTTGCATGGTTATTGAGAAATGTTCTCAGATTCGCGTTTTTATGAACGAGCATAAATGAACCTAGCATATAGAACCTAGTAACTGCTGTGGCAAATATAACTTTCGAAAGAAGCAGGTATGCTTTAGTAAAACTTGCTGTTGGGCTAGTTGGTGCATGTTTACAAGAAAATTCGACGACGCAAACTACCGAGAAGAAAAGGCGAAAGGAAAGAGCGTCATTCATGAAGCAGGTATGAGCCCGCCTCTGTCCTGAGAGTAAAACTGAACCGCATCGAGCGGCGGAAATTCAAAGGCTTTACTCTAACCTTATATATATTTTTATTATGCGCGGAACCAGTTACACAAGACACTGCATTCCGCTAGTTTCTGCGCGAAAACATTAGACCGACGACCATTAAAAAAATTAAAACAAAATTCTTCGTTTTACATTGGTGAGAATCAAGTGAATGAAGCCCCAAGAGCGAAGCCTCAGCGAATTCCGTTGGTTCTGCGCATGCGCGAGTGAACAAGGTACACACTCAGGACACCCGAAAGGAATACTAAGCCGAATAACCACAGAAAGGTTCCATTGGCTCGAAATTTTAGCTCCCGCGTGCCCGTGCTTAAGCTGCAAGAGTCTCGATTACCTGACAGTCCCATATTAATTGCACACCCTGTGGAAATGATGTTTATTTAGGACGAGGTGGAATGTTACCTGCTACAGGCGGATTTAGCATTATTCTCTCTTTCCTCCTTGCATTCTCTAACCTTTTTCTCCCATTACCCCTCCCACTCGTAAGGTAGCAAACCGGGTACAACATGCTTGACCTCGCTATCTTTCCTTTTCCTTTGTCTCTTTCCCTCTCTCTCTCTTTACTGTACGCGCAACGTTCGATATTGGTTCTGAGGAAGACATAGACATGTAGAGTGGTCGACTACGATCTTCAAAGGCCTATAGCTGACGCATGAAACACGACGACTATTGAAAACGACTGTAGAACAAATGAGCATACGACAGCTGTCGAACGCAAGCAGGACCTGGACAAAAGAAGGAGCGATATGCCAGCCAAGTGAGCGCTTGTAGTTTCGGCCCTGGACACGCTCCAAAGCAAGGTCTTTGGTCTTGCACAGCGATAACTTATTAAATGAAGCGAATAATAGAAGGCGGAGCGGAAGGCGAATAAATGTTGGCAGCTACAATGCAAGCTGCAAGACTCGGGGCTGAGATTGCCAATGATACGGCATACGGGAGTGACAGTTGGCACAGTAGCTGCTGCAATTACGTACTGAACTGGTCGAAAAGTAAAATCAGCGATTGACGATGGAAAAACCCCGCGGCTTTTATGCAATGGAAGCGTGACGATCTCTAAGAAGAAAGGCGCCATTTTTGCTGTGTGTGCTACAGGGACGAGGTGAAGTGGCTGAATATTGCCAACTCCTGAAAACAGATCCTCCCGCTTCTGCTTAACCAAAGTATGTTACCCTGGCGTGCTTTATAAAGAGATGCAACTTAGGATGCTTATAGCGTTCTCACATCTAGGTGAGTGTTGCGGGTGTTCTTTGGCCTGGCGATAGTGGTACGATGCCAAGGCTGCTAACGCCTTCTTCCTAGTGAAGACAAAGAAAGGATCACGCATTTATAAATGTTGCACAGCACTTATGTTTCTCACCGCTAATTCGCTTGTTATGACCTGTCACAGCATAGAAGGGGTTTAAGTTTCGTGACCTGGTGCCACAGAAGTAAAAAAACAGCTCAGGGCTGCGGGAGTTGCGGAACTAAACTTTTCCCACGTCTCACACCATGTATACGGGCAACCTTCTTTGACGAGCCAGCAACTTCGCGAATAGCGGATATTTGGCGTTGGTTGGAACGACCGCACTTATAGCAGTGTCCACGCAACTAGAGAATTACGAATAGCTTTTTTTAGCGCAAAACCGGAGAGACAAAAATCACAAACAGAAGCCCGTCATGGGCGGAAACATAGCGTTGTCATCGCAAAAGCGTATGACTGTTGTAGCCTATGTAACACTGCCATAAATTAAGCTCACTAATGTGCCGTCTAAAACGAAGACCAAGTGGAAGGATTAGAACACAGAAGCTGACAAACTTGAGCCCATAACAGCTAATACGCGACGTTATGTGAAGCTATATAGGCTAGTTTCCAGAAATATACGTGCACCGTAAAAGAACGAAGTCAGGGCCGTCGTCACATAACACCCACTACGTGTCCTGTTGCTTTGCTTTTTTTTTCGTATTTTAGAAGCTTCGCTTGGACGATAGCTTGTCCAAAGGTTAGAGTTTTACAGCTGCTCATGCCAGAGGACGACAAAACGTAAAAATGACCACATCAACCAGAAACATTTTGTTGATGTATTATTGCTAGTCCTAATGCCCATGTACAATAGCAATGACTCACTTTTCTGTGGTACTTTACGGGAGCTCATATTTGCATGCATGGCAACATGTAAAGAGTTAAAACGAATAGATAAAAGGTGGAGATGCAGAAACTGTGTTGTTTTGGTTGCGAAACAAGCTTGGCACGACTTCGGGCTCTTCTGCCTCGTTAGTAAAATGACGGCCTTGTCCCTTTCGCGCTCGCAGCTCAAGTGCCGCTTTGTCAATGTGATTTCTTGTTTTTCTTTTTTTAACTCGTTTACGAAACAGAACAATGCAAGGTCATCATAGCTTTTACTCGCGAGGAAGACGCACCCGCAGCGACGCTTTTTCACGCGTGAACAGAAATGCGAGAAAAAGCATGGAGTGACTCATCGAAGACGGACAAGCGTTTCGGAAAGCAGCAGCGAAACAAGAAAGCACAGTGCGTGAACGGAGGTATGTCTGTTCGTTTGCCGCTGGATCTCTTTTAAGGGTATTATTATAACAAATCCTCGCAGAAAGCTCACAGAAGCAGGTTACTAGGCCGTTGGGCAATTAAAAGCGTCTAGCGGGAAACGAGAAACACTATAGGTGCCATTTACCCAAATCTGTTTACTGGGAAACCGACGCACGGCGCGGTGCCATTTGAGATGAATCTAAAAAAAAAAAAAGGATTTGAAAGGAATCCAGCGCTTCAGTAAAGAAGAAAAAGAAAGAGCAGCTGCTTGTCCTGTGGCAAGCATCTGCTCACTTCAGATTGTTCACCCCCTAAAAAAAAAAAAGGAAACTATGGCCACGTGCACAACTAAACGTTCATCGAATCGGCCGCTAAACCATTTACCGTCGTTCTTGTTTTTCTTTGCCTTTTCCGAGAACAAACGTAAAGCGGACGAAACCATTGCAAAAGCTGCGCACTGTATGGCAGTGCGAGAGTGAGCGAGTGGATCGCATCCACCGAAAAAGACTTGTCTTCCGCGTCGCCGCATTGCGGAAACAAAAAGTCGTTCACCGCGCGTCACGAGTATATAAGCGGGGAAGAACAGCCCGCCCATATGCCGCCCCGTGCGCCGCGATAAAGACGTCGGCTACAGGTTGCGGCGGCCATCGCAAAAGAGCTGCGACCCCATTCCCCGCGAGCATTACGGGAGCCGCCGCCGTGAACGGACGGGCTAACGGACAGACTGAGGGCAACGGGCCACGGCGTTTCCAGCCGACGTCAATGGACCGAACGTCACTCGCTATATAGCGGCCTCGGCATGCACACTTTTCATCTTTTTTTTTTGCTTTTCGGCACGTGGTCTGACCCGTCGAGCAGAACGACTTGCGGGAATGTGACATATCCGGCTTTAGGAGGAGGTTGCGCAAAAGAGTCCCCGTTGTCCGCAACTGGGACTGCGACCAAACTCGAGCGCGCATCGGGCGCGGACGTCCATCAACTGCGGCAGCTGGTGGGAAGGAAAAGAACAGCCGTCGCCGCGGACGGCTGGCGAGGAAGGAACAATGATATTGAAGGTTGTAATCCACGGAAAGAGACCGCCTGCGGTTTCTCTCTCGTAGTTGAACTCGCATCGCAAGGACTTGCCTGGGCTGGAGAACGTCTCTGGGTGCGCAGTATAGGGCGCGGCAGATCGCAGCAGTGCGTGATCTTACAGGGATCGCTTCGTAAGACATACGCTTTGTAAAAGCTGAACATTTCCCAGCAACGTGCAAGAACGACGGCCTAATTACACAAGAGTATGGATAATAACGTAACTATAAATAAACAAAGAGAACATAAAATAGTATTGTAAGGTTATAAGCGAGGTCTAATGAACGAACATCTTATCTATCTATCTATCTATCTATCTATCTATCTATCTATCTATCTATCTATCTATCTATCTATCTATCTATCTATCTATCTATCTATCTATCTATCTATCTATCTATCTATCTATCTATCTATCTATCTATCTATCTATCTATCTATCTATCTATCTATCTATCTATCTATCTATCTATATATATATATATATATATCGCCTTAAAACATATTGTTATATTCATCTTTTCATCGAAGGCTCCCTGGGTGCCATCATAATCCCCTCAGGGCTGTGGTAAATATGCGTGATCCCCTAAAAATGCACTGCCGAGGCAGCGACGTCGTTAAAGTTTGTACTCACGTGCCACAATCTAGAAAGGAGGTGTCCCCCCCTTCTCAGTTGAAGAGGTCTTTACCCCTCCCCCCCATCAAACCCCCCTCATACACACGCGTTATGCAATGTCATTGTGAGGGTAAACGAAGCCACCTAATGAGCGTGCGGCACGTGAGGACACCGCACGGCTCAAACGCCATTGAGAAGGCGAGCTGGCGTCTTCACCTTCGAACACATTTTGCTGGCACGTGCTCCACGAGCGTGAGACGATTAAACGAACATTCGACGTCGGTAATGTTTTTAGTAGCTTTGTTTCTTTTGGCAGAGGTTGTTTTGACATGCCGTGTGAGCACTATCTCGGAGAAAAAAAAAAAGAAAAACGAATGATTCAGGGATCGCACTGTCGTTACAAAAGAGGTGCGTGTTGAGGACGCTGACAGATATGGCCCTTTGTTTGGGGACAACAAGCAAGTTAGAAAACGGGTCATGCAGTCACCTGAAACACGAAGACAGCGCGAGGCAACTTGCACTAAAGAATGGAAGCCGACTCATTAGCATGCCAGACAGAGCGGCACGGCCGCGTCTGGCACTTAACCGCGGGTGGCCGGCCCGATATCCGTAGGAACAAAAAAAAAAAAAAAGGACAGAGGGATGCAAGATTCAATTGCACCGGACGTCTCATTAAATGGGCCGTGGCAAATTGAAAATCGTCGGGCGTAAAGCAGCACAGGCAGCCAGACGTAACGCTTCGCGTTAACAGGACGACACTTCGGTTTCTGCGGATGCCCGCTGCGACACGCCGTCGCGCATTTGCGAACTACTAGAACAAAGGCACCGATCGCGGTGCCAACCGACGCCGGAAGCCCGATGAGACGACATAGGAGACGAACGACGCTTATGGAGCTCCTAGGAAACGCTCCAGACGCCCAGCCTCTCTGCAGCTGGTTTTCCTTTCGCTTCGGCGGCGCGCGTACCAAGGCCACCAAGAGCGGCGGGAGCGCGTGCGTTGAGTGAAACCTGTTGCACAACAACAGTCGACGGAGCAAGGGCTATCGAACCGTAGGAAGGACAAAGCCGAAACGACGCCGATGCAGTCGTGGGTGACTGCAGCCCCGAGAAGAACATAATCGCTCACTCGTCGTTCGTGCACGGGTTGTCGGCGAACGGGCGACACGCAAGCGCGGCGGCTCGGGCATTAGCATCGTAACGATTACGTCGTAATGCATAAGTCTACCGGAACGAGGTTGTTTCGGCGAGAAGCGCGGGGCGGGAGCGTGAGACTGAAGGGGTTCGCATGATGTGCAAACATCTTCGCAGGGCATCTCGAAACACGCCCCTGTGTGGCTTGACGCAACAGGCGTTGCCGGGGCGACCGAATATCGGGGCCTTTACCAGGACTCACGAACCGTCGTAGCGCTTTTTGTATACAGACGTCGGTAGTACAAACAACTGCGTAAAAAAAAGATGCAAGAAAGTGCGAGAAGCAAGAAAGTGGTCCATCGCATCGTTGGCATTATGCAGGTAAAAAGCTTCAAGGCCTGGAACTATAGCTTTTAAAAGTATAATATTCTACCACACGTTTCTTAGCATTCCCAGTAACCGTTTGTGAAGCGAGCAGTAACACGTGTGCCCTCGCGAAATGTATGCCTACGCTCCGTGTTATACAAATACATGAAGCTTATTACACGGACACACATGCACTTTGGAGAAAATCGATTTGCATGTTTGTAGGGACAGGAAAAAGGGAAGTAGGCAAGATATAGTCTTAGTCGTATAGGACACGTCACAGCTATTCGTATTCTCATATGTCGTGCTATTGGAAGCAGACTCTTTCGATCAAGTCGCAACAAGAGATTGCGCGCATAAAGCAGTAGTTTTGCTGATAGACATGGAAGCCCTGCGTAACGTGCCGCCTTATGGTATTCGTATACGTATAATGGGCACAAATGCTAGAAATTAAATATTTTTCATTTCTAATGCAGATTTTCCATCAACTGCAAACGATTCACGAAAAAAAAACACATACAAAAAAAACGAAGGGAAGAAACTCTTCGAAACATTTGCATTAATGTACGGAATAAGTTGTATTCCTATCAAAAAATAATGCATCATGGTTTATGTTTCTGAAGCTCACGACCATGTAGTTGAGTCAGCAAATAACCAACGTTAAAGGACGCGAATCAGACACTTCGCTGATGATGACACTTCGCTCAGCACGGATGTATTTTTTTTCCCTGCTGTTATGCCCGAAGGCACATAATATCGTGATAAACGCTCGACTTGCGTTGAATATTCTATCTGCGGACGCCCAACAATACAGTATTGTAAAAGCGGTTCTTTAATGAAGTAAAGGACTTGGACACACTTCTTTTCACAGCCGGCTGACACAAGCGTTCTGGCACGAGATGAACAACTGCAGTTTGAGTTGCTCGACCATCGGAAGCACGTATGACAGCTTTCTTTAGATGTCAATGGCTTTCTTTTGAGCCATATGTTGCTCATAGAATGAACCTAATTATATTTAGGCCATCCGAAGAGAGAAAGCAACACATGAGCGCACTACTGGAGGCGCTCACTGGGAAATCGCCGGCAGAGTTTTCGTTGCATACTATGACATTTGTTGGCACTTAACGGCCTTTAACTTTCACAGTGATGCATTCCTTCTCTCGTTTGTCCTCTGAGCGTAATTTGGCGCTCAAGCGGAGCTCATCCGCAGTCGAAGCGGCACTCATGTAATGTCAGCGCCCGCAGCATCGAGCGGCCGCTGCTGCGGGTTTGTCAAGCGGCTGATCGCAAGACAAAGCTTGCTGAACCATGACACCGGGCTGCGCATTTGTTGGTGTGGAGCTGCTGATTTGTGATTATGTCACGTACAAGTATTTTTAGCAAATTATATCCGAGTTTCAGCCGATAACGAACGACGCGGCCGCTAGGCTGGCATGGTCACATTTGACGCACTATAACTTGTTAGTAACCAAAATAATGCATCGTTTTTTTCTGCACAATGGTAGATGACGTCCTTGACTTCAATCAGAGGGATTTCAAAAAAAAAAAAAAATAAAAATGGCCTTTTTGAGAAAATCATTTTCAAAGTTCGGCGTTTTTGGTAAATCACTTACGTTTCAGCCCAATTATCAAGTAAACTGGAGCGCGATAAAACCATGCAAATTATTTTAAAAGAGAGCGAAAGTATCAAACTTAATATGTACCGATTTTTATTATCCTCACTTTAACTTGCTTGCAGCAATAAATTCCTGAAATAGAGGTATTTTGTGCGATTTGCCAAGTTTGTGATTTTTTTCTTCAAACGTGCTTCGACAAGCAAGGGAAATAATAGACTCATAAGATTCTATTTCACTTGTTCTTTAAGGGGAATAAATATTGTGACGAAGAAGTGCACTGTTTTTTCCCTAGGTGCGCTCAAAATTCAGAAATCGCGAAATTGGCGGAAAAGCGTTTTTTTTTTGCGGCCAAAATTTATATATTTTTTTTTCAGGCGAACAAATTTTTTTTTCGCAAAACTAACTGCGAAACCGTTGTTCTGGGTGTAATGCCTAGACCTACAGTAAATTTCATCACAATCGGGAATGGTGACCGGGACCTCGTGTTCGATCTTATCTGGACACACCCACCTTCAGTTATACAATACTCCTAACGGCACCATGCACTGCCAATGCCAACTGTGTATTTTTCACGACGTGCTTTTGACAACAGCTCAACCTTTCATGTGACCGAAAATCTTTGCCGCAAAACTGAGCGCGCCTTTATTCTCGATTTTAAGCTGCAGCGGTTCGGTTATAAAAATGGTCCTAAGACACTCTTATGGAAATAAAGAGAACACCTGCCATTAAATTAAAGAAAGAAAGAAAGAAAGAAGGAAAGAAAGAAAGAAAGAAAGAAAGAAAGAAAGAAAGAAAGAAAGAAAGAAAGAAAGAAAGAAAGAAAGAAAGAAGGCGTTTCGGTACGACGGCTTCATGACACATCAAGTTAAGACGAGTTGCCGACAACTATTTTTTGCCAGCTTTGAAATAAAGGAAGCGGTTTTTCCTTGTCTGTAGATAGAGAGAGAGAGAGAAAGAGCGAGACTCGCAGATTTCGTACCTTACTCTGTACGTGTGCGACGTTGTTAAGTACACACGTAATTGATGGACACCTACCGTATGCAAATTGAGGGCCCTAACTTCCAGTTTGCGCAAGTTGAACAGTCTACAGTTTCGTGCTTTATGCCTCTTCATTGCTCTTTCTCTTAACTGGAGCAGGTTTTTAGAGCTAAAAAAAGAAATTATTTATACGTTGTCAACTCCCTTCGAAAGCGTCGCTTGCATGCAAATCAGCTGAGAATGAACAGAATAACAACGAACTTTCACGAAGGTCGCCATTGTTACTTTTATACCCGTTAGCCTCTTTGCAGTAAGGAGGCTTTGACTGCACATCGTGTGTACGACTGGGGCGATGCTACATTGTCTTGATCATGTGGCACATGTGTCTAATATAAACGAGTGGATTATTTAAAACGGCTGACTGATCTCAACAGATATCAGTACCGGATAAGCTTACAGCAAATATATTTGGAATTAATCTTGATATTTGTGATTAGCTACGACTTTTGAGTACAGGCTACATAAAAGAAGAAAAAAAAAAGAAAGCATAAACGCTAGCGTTTCTTTCGTTTTAGTATGTTGATGTCATGGAATTTTTTTGTAGGTACACAAGAGGGGTTCTGTTGTATCAACTGAATTTTCATTAACGATAGATGCATAAGTATGTGGAATTCATTTTTCGATTTTATGATCTCTTTATCTCCTGCCCGTGCGATCACCGTCAAATCTGTTTGAGTCAACGACTCATCGCGTGTCCTCGGGTCGCAAGGCGAGGCCACTTGAGACGATGGGCGTTTGCACATAATTGACAGTGATGAAGATTCATGATCCGCTAGCCCGGTGGAAGGAGACTCCATCTAGCAATGTGCCGTTGTTTTTCTAGGAAATCGCTCCCGCAAGAAAATAAAAAGATGGAAAAATAAAAGGAAAAGAAGAATATATATTTTTAGAAACTACAAAGTCACTGTTAAACAAGTGATATCCAATTACGCACTTCTCCCACGCAATAAGCAGTGTGCGTGCCCAAGTACATCTACAGCCACAGATACGCGAAAAAATTCAACATATATTGTCCGTTCGTATCTGTTTTTTTTTTTTTTTAATTGATGTCATTTAGGAGATGTTGACGCATTTACATAGCGCCGGCTACTTGTTTTCACAGATAATAATGCGATAAAATACTTGAGTATGTTGGTGTTCGCCTAATACTCCGCAAGACAAAAGACTGGCCGATATAGTACTGCGCGTAAAGATTTGATGCATTCTTGTGTCGCGTTCGCTATGACGTATACATTTAGTAAACACTATGACCTTTTTTTTTCTCAAATTGAATTCACTGAAAAAATACAGCTTTTTCCAAGAACACGGAGAAAGATGAATGAACTATTATCTAATAAACGGAAGCTGGCTGCAGGTCTTCAAGAAATGCCAAAAAAATTACTCTGTCGCATTTTCATAGGTTTACAGCCTCTACAGACAAGCGTAAATGTTTCAAGTGGACGTCTTAAAGGTTCTACGAGGATACCAGCTTCACAGGGTTTTAGAAACGTTCGGCAAAGAGCAAAATGCATAAAATTATCCCGTTAAACGACAGAACGCTTAGCAGGTTAGTAGGGATTCATCACGGAGGAAGCTAAGACGTGCAAACACTGATACAAGAGAAGGGCTACAAAAAATAGAAGCGCCGCTGTATGTGTTTTCTGGTACTCCTGAAACATGGTGTCCGTGTTTTCACGCCTTACTTTCTTTCGTGATTTGTCACCACGAAAGGCATATATGCGCGATCTATGCTGACGGCTAGCGCCCGAAGCTCAAGCTTCGTGTTCTTTTTCCAGACACGACCACGTGACTTCTCGAGAACCTGGAATCGTTTCGCGCGTTACTGTGAGTAAACTTACAGCGAGAATCGCGCGGCATTCATTCACTGTAACGATGATCGACAACACTCACCCGTCGCCGTGAGGATCATATCCGAGCCGCGCAGGATACTCTTCGCAACATGCGCGAGCCGTCGTCTTGAGGTCTCGCAGCACCGACACACTATTCGCGTTACCAGAGGCCCGACTGCGGCGGCCGTTATGCCAGAGTCGTCATTGTGCGGTCCTCCTGTCTCACGACTTCAACGAGCGCTTTCGCCGTTGCCAGCCAGCCAACGGAGCCTCTAGGTCCGCTGTGGCTAGGCGCGGGACGACGTCGACGTGCGCTGCGAGGGTAGAATGGCGCCGCCGCTCTACGGGAGGAGGTCAGTCCTGATAGCCGGAAACACAGCTGCCGCCGCCGCTCGGAGCCGCACCACCAAGAATCGTGACGACCGTTTCTTTCTGTACACGGCGCAGTGTGTGTAGTACGGCTCGCAGCCACGGCCACTCCTCTCTCCGCCGTGCGTCCCCTTTGTGAAGAACGGGCTGCGCGCCTCTATTTCGTCAGTGCGTGCTGCGCGGCAGACCGCGAGCGAGAGAGCCAAGAAAAATTAAAACGCGCGGCGAGGAGGTATACGATGCAGGTGCGCTGTGTGGCGCGTGCGTGCGTGCATCGGCGGTGACGACGACGAGATGTATAACGGAGAACGAAGGAAACGACGCCGCGTCACGTGTCTGGAAGGACAAAAAGAGTAGGCGGAAACGAAGAAAGAAAGAAAAAAAAGCGTCGTCCTCGGATGATTCGTAACCCTTAGTGACTCGTGACGGGATGAAACAACACAACGTGGCGTGCCGTGGACAATACGGAGACTGTACACACACAAGATGCTCGGGGAGGCGAAAGCAATAATAATAATATTATCCAGGGTTTTACGTGCCAAGACCACGATATGATTATGAGGCGCGCCGCAGTGGAGGGCTCCGGCAATTTCGACCATCTGGTGTTCTTTAACGTGCACTGACATCGCGCAGTACACGGGCATCTTAACATTTCGCCTCTATCGAAATGCGACCTCCGCGGCCGGGATCGAACCCTCGTGTTTCGGGTCAGCAGCGGAGCAGCGTAAAGGCTCACCGAGGCGGGCAGATAAAAGATGGTGCAAGTTGATGGGCTGTAGTTGGTTCGCGACTGGGAAACAGAGCTGAAAAGAAGGCAGATGAAAAAAAAATAGAACAGGACAAATTGTTGTTTTTGTCCTGACGCATTTTGTGTCTCTGCAGTTTCTTGCGCGGCTCGATCCTATGCCTACAGTGTTCCAGAAGCCTATATATCCGATTGGATAACGGAACAGTCCAGAGTTTACGGGCTCGCGCGGCCTTACATATTTCTGCAAGGTCGCTATGTAGGCTGGGTGTGTCGAACTCGTGGTGGAAGTCGGCATTTTATCTGGATATTCAGTGGAACTACACTACGTTCATTGAAAGTGCCATTTACTGCGGCACGTGCACGCTTCGCACTTGTCTGCAGCGCCTCAGCCGCCTTTTCTCGCAAAAAAAAAAAAAAATAAAAAAAATGCGCAGACTTACGCCGTGATCACGCCAAATAGTCGCAGCGCATGCTAGGTCCTTGTGAAAATTCAAGCGTGGACGGTAGCTTGTAGCTAACGCAAGGTAGCAGCTGTGGACGGCGCCAGCGTCCACGGCCACGCGCTAGACTGCTCTGGACAAATGTCATTCAGACTGTACACCTGTGACTATACATTCGACCGTGACGAGCACCCCGCTCCGACGAATGTTACGCCCCTTTCGTTTGCAAACATGTCAACTTCATTTGCTTGGCCAGAAGCCGTGCTACGCATGAAGGCAAATGAAGGCTTGGCAGTTTTATCAGTAGTACTCTACAGACAAAAAAAAAAAAAAAGAAACAAAAAAGATGATAGTTTGCCTGCCTACTCGACATAAGATGTTCATTAAAAACTATGCCAACTTTTATGGTAGTAATAAAGCAAGGTAGAGATACTTTTAGATGAACAGACAGGTTTACTTCATGATCACTTGACTGGAGTTCAACGCGCCGGCGCGAAACGCGATAGTGAAAACAAGCGCGCTTGCGCTAACGAGAGCACGATGAAACGAGAAAATACTTTCGTGTTTTTCTTATGGCTTGCTATAACCATCTTGTTATGCGCAAGGAAAAAAGAAAGAAAAGATCGCTGCAACCCACGAAGTTTACTCATGCTTTACCGTTTGGTTGTAAAGGATGTTATCATGTGATGTGGTTGTCAGTAGGTTGTAAAGCGAGCATAGTTGAACCGCAGCTGTCGACGTTTGTGAGTGATAGTAATACTAGTCGAGTTTACGCTCAGACATGCTTACAGAACAAATGAACATACCAGATTCAATAGCCTTATGGAACACTAATGAATAATGAAGTTGAGCTCTATTAGCAATTACTTCTTTCACGAAACCATTCTTTCAGCATGGAGGTTCTATAAGCCACAAAACGCGCCAGAATGAAGGATATATATATATATATATATATATATATATATATATATATATATATATATATATATATATATATATATATTATATATATATATATATATATATATATTATATATATATATATATATATATATATATATATATATATATATATTGTGGCGCCGCCACCTTGAATTCCTCGCACTATAATCATGCCGCGACGCGCTCGTCCTAAATCGTTCCACATCTGTGAAGATGACCTGAAATGATCGCCTAGTGAAACAAAGATGGAACTTTGCAAAGTGTGAGACCGCGGGTTGGTAAGCTGGTAACCCAGCGCTTGTCTTCGTTCACCTGGTTTTAATTTGTCCGCCGGCGTCTGCTGCGCAGTTTTTTTTCAAAATTATCTTTGCGGGTTTCGTTAAAGTTCGCTGCGTCACAGCGACCAATGTACAAGAAAATTACTTGAAATGTGTGACAGGCTGGCGTACAGGCGCTGCCGTTTTGGCTCAAAGAGAGCGAAAGAAACCAAATAAAAATTCGGCTTTCATTTTTATTCCCGGTAAGCCACTTTGTACCGAGAATTAGTGAAAATGCACCTACACTACCGTTACTGTCAGAATGGGAATGCCTTTATTAATAACAATAATGCTCACAGACCCCATTTATTCCTCTGTTCTTTAACTTTGTGTTTGAGAAAGAGACTTCGTAGTAACATTTATATAGGCGGCAACACTACAGCACCAGTGAACATGGAGCGTGGGCTTAGACACGGGCTGTTCATTGTCTCAGCGAAATGCTGGAAGCTAAAGCACAGAACTTTAAAAACCCAGTAATACTTAAGTATGCTAGTGTTATTGATACTTGGAAAATGCGTGCGCTTCATGTTGTTTTTGACGAAAGACGAATTTTGAGGGCGTGCGCAGAGATATGCACCTATGTACTCTTTTTATCTTACAGTTCTTCAATAAATTTCAGCTGTGAGTTCGCGCCTGCCCCGTCTACTGCTATTCGATCGTCTTTCGTCAAAAACATCATGAAGCGCGCACATTTCCAAGCACGAATACCTACCAACTCGCTGAAGTTTCTATTCTAACGCTACGTTAAGGAGAACTAACAGACAATCAATGCAAGCAAAGTATAGGGGATGGAAAATATAGGGGAGTATAGGCATCACCAAAGTGATTGCGTGTCATGTTTCGGCCGCGCTGGTACTACATTTGTTAAAAGGATATATGACACTGCAGGTGCTCGAAAAATTTTTCGTGCTGATCGGGCGTGAGTAAACGCACCAGGCGACGTTGCTCGGGTTTTTCGAGAGTAAGCATAGAAATAAAATCCTATACCACTGAATTAATGAGAACTAACAGACAATAACGCCAAGGAAAGTACAGGGGGTGTTATCTGTAGTATTTAGAATATAAATGTGAAGAATGTAAAGTGGACGAAAAGATGACTTGCCGCCGGCAGGGACCGAGCCTGCGACCTTCGAATAACGCGTCCGATGCTCTACCACTGAGCTACGGCGGCGGTCATCCTCCCGTCCACTTTCTGGGGTATATATGTTGATTTAAACCTAGGAGTGTTAGTCAGCGCCAACCGCAGCCATGGCTGCGGTTGGCGCTGACTAACACTCCTAGGTTTAAATGGCTGCGGTTGGCGCTGACTAACACTCCTAGGTTTAAATCAACATATATACCCCAGAAAGTGGACGGGAGGATGACCGCCGCCGTAGCTCAGTGGTAGAGCATCGGACGCGTTATTCGAAGGTCGCAGGCTCGGTCCCTGCCGGCGGCAAGTCATCTTTTCGTCCACTTTACATTCTTCACATTTATATTCTAAATACTACAGATAACACCCCCTGTACTTTCTTTGGCGTTATTGTCTGTTAGTTCTCATTAATATTGTGTCTAACAAAGATAAACGAGCCCTTGAAAAATCATCTACTTTCCTTTATACCACTGAATATCTTTTTAGTTTTTCCTGTTTTTCGGTTGTTGCGTTTCCCGGCTGTTACGTTTATTTCTTACGGTTCCTTAAAAAACGTATCAGCGGAGTTCTACAGTACCACATTCAATTTATTAAGTGTCCCTATTTAGCGCCCTTCAATATGCTGGGGCTTCTCACTACGCGCCCGCGCAGTACGCGGAACCGTCTATGTGTTGTGTGTATACACTTCCGCGGCTTACTCACCGGATCTCATGAGGCCCTCGCGGCGGCGTCGGACTCCTGCGGGCTCGTGATGACGGATCTCGCGCGCGAGCGGTACGCAGCGTCGGTGCTCTTGCGAAGCCGGACGCGCCTCGCAGATCATGAATCAAGGAGGAGCCGCGCGCCGGTTCACACAGGTTGAGGGAAACACGCACTGTGCCCTCGTCGAGGCGTGATTGTGTGCCCTCGTTCGGGACGATATACGCAACGGGATGCGGGCTCGTCACCCGAGAGTTATAGGGGGAAGGAAATCAGATTTAGCCAGTCTGGTACGTCGCATGTATGTCGCCACGGACATTGCGTCAGCTGGCGAAGGCTTGTTCGATTGCTCGAATGACTCGCTTCGTGGAACAAACGAGATAGATAGATATAGATGGACCCATACATTGCACCAAGGAGGCGAGAGGAAGGCAGTGAAGAAGCAGAGAATGTGCATGTGTCCTTTTTTTATTTCGAAAGCCTGCCCTTATGCATAGTACTACGCGGCGTCATAAATACACATACAAATTTGCTTTATGTAGGAAGTCTAACAGTGAGCGGTGGAACGGTCCGTGATTCCATGCGATCAAGGTCGGGTGCTCCGCCAGGCCTGAGGCCTGTTGCACGGAGGTGACGAAGACAGCTTAAATGCATCATATAACATATGCAGCGAAGCAGTAACGATGCACATCATGTCCGTCTTCTCAACAGTCAATGCGGGGTCAATAAGTGCTAGCTCCGTAGCTGCTGTAATTGTACGTCAGAGTTATAACGTGTCTTGTTGACGCTAACTGTGGCGTCCGCGATCGTTAGTTGGCGCTAACCTAGAAGTGGTACCTTATATTTGAATACACACAAAGAAAAAGAGGTGGAGTAATACAGAAAGAGCGCACAATTAGTTCGGATACTTACATATTTGGTGCAGCGTTGTGGACTTCGTCAGTAAATATTGTACTGCGGCAGTCATTATATGCAGATTTCCACTGCCTAAATTTAGTAGTTTTATGCTAGAGGTGATCTTTGCTTGCATTAACTAAGAAATTGAAAGCTAAAGATAACGTTATTGAACGCAGTTGTATGTTACTACGTATATTACAAATCAGAAAGGAAATAAGAAATCTTAGAGCAAGTGGAGAAAAAGCTTGCTTGATGGGACACGGCTGCGTTTTTTGAGCCAACCTTAGCCACATCAGCCTTTGCCTGTTAACCAGATTACGTAAATAACATTTAATAATAAGTGTTAGGGTTTAACGTCCCAAAAACCGCGATATGATCATGAGAGACGCCGTAGGGGACGGCTCCGGAAATTGCGACCACCTGGTGTTCTTTAACGTGCACCTAATCTAAGTACTCGGGCCTCAAGCATTTTCGCCTCCATCGAAAATGCGGCCGCCGCGGTCGATAAATAATTGTTGATTATTAGATAGGACTGCGACAAGATGAATATTTCTTTCATAAATTTGAAAATGCAAGCTTTTTATGATTATACAGAAACTGATGTCATCCTAAGTGTTCATTCTAAGTGCGAAATCACCGGTTATACTTATGTGCGCCGCACAGGCCATATGAACAGATTTTATTCAATCAGTGTGGTTTTGCTAGGTCACGTATTATTGCTATCTTGTGCAAATAATGTCAGCCTCCTTGAGTAAACCATTTCAACGTTTACAGTTGTGCCATCGACCACAGCGAATTTTTAATATAATGATCTCTGGGGTTGTATGTGCCAGGAGAAGTTATGATTGTGAGGTGCACCGCATACAGTGGGGGACTGGGGTATAATTTTGACCATCGGAATTCTTTACCGTGGCCTGAAAGCCATGTACACGGGTGTTCTTGCTTAACCCCCCCCCCCCTCCACACACACACACACCTCCCTCCATCGAAATGCAGTCTCCATGGCCTGGAATTGCACCCGCGCCATCGAGCTGAGTATCTTTACCAATCCTTTAATAGTCTTTAGTAATTTTGCATCAAATAAAAACAGCAAAATAACACTGTATATAAGAACATGAGCGTGTTCGTATTTCTACTTTACGGAAATGCAGCCGAAGCAACTGGTGATCGAACGCACGACTTTTTAATCTGCTGCGCTGCGTCATTGCTAGTACGCAAACAGCACGAACTAACCAGCACCTTAACATGGCCTGACCAGCCTTTTCCTTGCTTTGATCGTGACTTACACAAACACTTGTGCGTCTCCGGGTAGTCACGATACAATGCGGCATTACAGAAAGAAGTTACGCAAGAATTTCTCACAAGAAACTCTCGCTATAACTGGCACAAGTCCCGCATACGTGGATATGAGAAAAAAAAACAAATACAAGCACTACGCACCTTGTCGAGGTCTCGAAGCCGAGACATTGGCCTTGGCTCACTTAGAGAAGCATGAAAGCTCGCGCCTTCCGTTTGCACGCACTTTCCGGCATCAGTGTACACGAGAACCTCACGCACTGACTTTTTTTTTTGTTTTGCTGTTTGAGGATTCGCTACGTAACCTTGCGCCACGCGTGACGTTGATCTTGCCCAAAAATGTTCTCTGATTGCTTACCTTACCTACTGTACAAGCCTGTGTTGTTGGTTTAGCGTGTTCAGCCTGTTTATCGCTTTGCACAGCATTCGTGCGTTGGCGCCATCGACTTTTACCTCGTCGTGACACCGACTGTTCGTGTTAAGGTGGTGTTATGCATGAACGACAAAGCTGTGAATGATACATTCAGATTAACAGGCAAGCAGGATGCGTCTTATGGCTATGTATAGTCTCCACAGAGCTGCGATGTTGTCTAATATCCCTTAGAACAAACCGAAATAGAGAACATTAAATGAATCACCAGCGCGATCTTCAACAGATTAAGGTTTCCTGACAGATAAAAAAAAAGGAGGAGGAGTTCCCAGGTCACTCTTGCGCCTGTGTTTGGGAAGAACCTGTCTTAAATGATTTAACGATTTGACTAATGGAGGCGCAATATGTGCGTTACGGCGCACGCAGTCTAGAGGACCATTTGAATTCATTAGTGTCACGAATTATGGCGGTCGACTGGATGAGATTAATGGAATGGAGTAGGCCTAGCTACTTGCTTGATACCATGGCGGAGGTGTTTGATACATCAGTATACCGTCGCGTAGTGTAGTGCAGTCAAATAAAATTAAGGCCTTACTTACATTTAACGATATGGATCAGAGCTTAATTCATTCTTCAGCCCAGTCGACACCGTTCTAATGAATGTGAGCGTGAGTGCTGCGAGAAGTGGGCGCGGTGGCGGGGGGGGGGGGGGCGCAGAAGTGAATGCGATAAGTACACGCCGTAGCATTACATGAACGAGAGCTAGCAGCTAACTCTTTTTGCTCCGATCTCACTTAACTCTACAAAACGCTGGTGTATGGCAGTACGGCCACTCCCGGGAGAGAAGCGGTTTTCGGTCAGTTTGTCGTATCAATGGTCCGAGCGCGAAGCAGTGAAATCACAGCGCTCACTGCACGTAGAAGTATACGAGCCGTTCGCTAGGGGATGTCTGCCGAAATAGCACGCGTGCCAGCGCTCTCGACGGCGCCCTTATAATCAAAGTTCACAGATGCTGCTCCAGTTACGCAGTCCCTCTCCCCAGACACCCCTTCCTGCTCCTTCGCCCAGCAAATGACGGGCGGGGCGTTTCCTTCTGCTTGAGGAGCAATCGACGGCAGGCCTCGCACGCGGGTTGATGTTATTCCGTGACGGAGATGGCCAGCTTGTTTCATCTCTGGTTTAGACATGTTCCATGCCAACGCTCGCGAGCTTTTACTCGCGGGTAGAACATACAATGCGCGGATCGATGTTATCGATTTAGAGTTTATACGGAACATGACGGCGACGGTGAAAACCGGTCCTGATTGTCTATGCAATTGCTAACGCAATAAAAAAAATATACAAAAAACCGCCGAAGCGGGCTTTCCTTTTTCTTGGAAAGCTGCATCGTCTCCGCTGTAAAGAGCGCGTCCGTTGGAAGAATCATCCGGCGCCTTTTCCATTGGTTTCGTTCTCGCCTTCAATACCCTTCAATTATTTCTTCATAAAGCACGCGTACAATGTCAGCACTAAGTGTTGAACCTATCATGATTTCGCGCTTGTCGGCTGCAGTCTGTCGGCTGCATTCTCTGCATGCGCGGTCGCAAGCGCACAAAATGGAGAGAAGTCAGTTAATCGCGCACGATAGTCGTGCGAGAAAAGCAAGAGCGGGTGGGCGGCTACATAGCAAAGCAGTATGGGAGACAATTCACAACTGTTATTTCTCGTATATGGACCAGTCGAGAGTATGTACCCTGATGATGTCACGTGAATCAGTGTTCTGGCATCACGAAGTGCACCAAAAACAAGAAACGCCACGAGAGAATAACGCGCTCGTTGTTTTAATTTTTGTTGTATTTTCAGAGGCTGTTAGGGGCCCTTTATAAAAACAGGGCGTGCAAACACGGACACAGGAGAGTAGTCAAGAGACCAGAAACGCCGCTAACAACTGAAAAATCACACAGCGGCGGAACCGAAGGTAGACACAAATATTTTCCCACGTAAGAGGCCATACCTATCAATCAAGTGCGAGTAGTGGTCTACGTGAGAGATAGCTGCTCACTATCTCGACTTTTCTCTTATGTCCATATTTCCACGTCATGTCTTTTTAACACGAATACCTATACCAACCAGCTCAGCTAATTATAAGTTTGCCATTCTCTTTACTTCTGTATTTATTTACCAATTTACTCGAGTAAGAATGAAAGGAAAAAGTGTACCAACGCACTGAGATTTATATATATTACTTATCTATTTTATTTATTTGCGCACAGTGTACTAGGTCCAAGACTCCAAGAATATGCTATCCAGCGAGTTGGGTCGTCGCCCTTTAAGGCTGGAGGACGCGGCAGCGTTAAAGTCGTCTGAACATCCTGGTTCCTTGCAGGCTTCGACTGGTAGACACAAGTTCGCGGTGGTTTAAGGTCAGGCAATACTCGTGATATTGCTGGAAAAGACAAAAGATACTACAACTTCTGTCGAGCTATTCTTCATTAGTTCATCCAAAGGAGATGTCCACAGTCCATTTCGGCAGAGCGCATTCAGTGATTCGAAAAAGCGGTGAGCCGTGATGTCAGCTCGCTCTTGACCACGTCGTCGCACCGAACCCGCAAACGCATTCCTATCGTAAGAAGAGAGTGGACGAACTGCACAGAAACAGAAACTTTTAAAGTCTGAATTTGCATATGAATGTGTCCCAGATGATTGAGAACGATGCAGGGAATGCGTACCGACCTTACAGCTGCGTTAGATGAGCGGCCGCATTAAACCTAAATCGATGGCTAACACGATCAAAAGACATGTGCACCGAAAATCGGATCTCTGAGGGCTGCGTTCGTTGCATTGAAATGCATTCCGTCCCTATCATTTGTGTCGAGAGTGTTTGAAAGCTTCGCGATGTCGTGATTGGGCTGCACAAGAAGAAGCGGAAACAGGGGGCACGCTTCTCACCGAGCTCCCGCTATTCAGCGGCCGCTTAAATGGACAGTTCATTACATGGACAGATCGATACGAGCTCCTTCGGCGAAGTGCTGTATTTTATTTCCAGATTCCCTATGCGAATTAAAAGAAAAGACTAACGGCGGCGCGCCGCAATTATTGCGCGGCGGCGGCGGCGCCGTGACCTCTCTTGGGACTTCGGCGGCGGCGCGAGCGGCGTGACCAAAAACAGGCGGCGGCGGCGGCGGCGCGGCGCGGCGGCGCACACCTCTACCTCGAAGACATGATGAGGAAGAGAAACTTCCGGTATACTGAATGCCGGCGTAGCGCCGCCTGGAGAACCATTACGATCGAGACCGCGTAAAGAAATTTAGAAACTTTTTTAATTTCTCGAAAGCGCTTACAAACTGAATGATAAAGAGCGATCGCCGTGCATGCAGTCGACGACGTGGTACCGAGCGCCCAAAATTGCCAAGTGCCTTTTATACGCAAAAATATTAACACACACACACACACACACACACACACACACACACACACACACACACACACACACACACACACACACACACACACACACACACACACACACACACACACACACACACACACACACACACACACACACACACACACACACACACACACACACACACACACACACACACACACACACACACACACACACACACACACACACACACACACACACACACACACACACACACACACACACACACACACACACACACACACACACACACACACACACACACACACACAGGACTAATATTTCCTATTTTGTCTAGACAGAAGACAGCGAACGTCGAACACAGTTTCGATCACAATGTTACACTTTTGCTTCAAGCCACTGAATGTAGCACTAAGAATCCTTAATGTAATCGATTATTTCGGCTTATTTAGCAACTTTGAAAGTTATATTACACTACAGCTGGGCACTTAATTGTTTCCTATAGAGGGCACTTCTCACCTCAGGCAGACGTAACCGAACCAGCGTTCATTTGCATGGCAGCGGGAGAAAGCAACCAAAGAGAGGACGCTGCAAAAATTTCGAAGGTTGCTTTCAATGTCGTTTTATTTAACCATGTCTCTACAACATCTTTTAGCGTCAGAGTGACAGTACGATAAAAGGCTGCTTCATTTTCGAGAACGCAGTTTATTAGGTCATAGTGCAAACACCTTTAATGCACGTTTGGTTGTCGCGGATCATTCTGGTATAGTTTTCTACAGCTTCTCTGTCCGTCTCGTTCCATGTGATCTTAATTCGCCCTTCGTTTGGTGTCCACATGGGCGACATTTTGACTATGTACTTTTCCAGCGCTTCGTATTCTATAGGACCTGTATCAGCAGAACAAATAGTAATGAGATACACTGGCGGTACTGACTTCCTAGCGTTGCTAATATATCGAGTGTCCTAATGTATAACTCACCGACGTCGCTGACGATCACAGAATTTGCAAACTTGTAGCCGTCACCACCTTTTGCAATAAAGTCAGCAGTAACAATTTTGTAGGTCTTATCACAACCAACGTGTTCGTATATCGGCACGCTGCAGTTTGCACAAAGCACTTCTATAGACTTGACTTGGTTGTTCAGGGTCGTCAAGTCGTACTCAACGCGAAAACCTGCAAAGAGAAAAGTACTTCCTGATTATACTTGCAAGTGTCGAAGATTTGGACCGCAAGAAGAAATGCAAACGAGCCAGGTAAATAAAAATAATAATTCACGGCCGGAATATACAGGTAAGGAGAGTTCACGATAGCAAATAACGTTTTTTTTTTTAAATAATACGTTGTGAAAAACATGGCAATGTTCGAAAAGACTTCACGCCTTTAGATAGCCAAAGAATGTTGGGGGAGAAATATAGTCACGGATAGTCAAGGAAAAAAAAAACGCCTTTTGTTCATATTCAATTGGTGTCCTTTGCCCAAAGTTTTACACGTTCAATAATCAATGAAATTGCACATGGCCTTTTTTAAAAGAACTGAGATGCTTCGGGCCGATAGTTGGCGTCAGAGCCGTATATCCCTTCGGAGGGATATGTGGCCCTCGTTGGCGCCATCATGTGGGTTGTCCTGGAACGCTATAGCTCAGGCCGACCTCTCTGCTTTTCCGTAAATAAATTATCTCTCTCTTGTTTTAAAACAATGATTCATGTGCGGTTAATTACATTGAAAAATATATTGCAAAAGAATAGACATTTTACTAAAAACTGCTGCTTGAGCGAGTTGGTTCATGATTAAGATAGATTTACCAGCGCAAATTTAAAAGACGAAACACTTAAGAAGGAACACACACACAGAGCGCTGTGTGTGTGTCAGCGCTGTGTGTGTGTGTGTGTTCCTTAAGTCTTTCGTCTTTTTGCGCTGGTAAATCTGTCTTAACAGACATTTTGTTTGATTTGAACTGGTTCATAACCTGATAACTTCAGCAAAAAAATTCACCAATGATTACGATACTGCCTAATGTAAATTCCGAGCGCAGCTTCGTGTTGGGGCAAAGCCAAACTGTGTTTGAAGTTTTGGCTATCCGCAGTTGTAGCAATGTAACATTCGTTGCATATTGCTACAGAAACTTCCCGCGCTCGAGTGCTACGCACACCTCTCTGTGCATTGCAGGCGTCGCGAACCAAGCGAAACGCCGGAGGCCCCGTTACGACAAGCGAAGCCAGCCGCAGTTCACTTGCCAGCCCTGCGTGCGCACGAGCTTCGACCGAGGGGCCAGCGCGCATAACAGAGGAAGAAAGCGAGGTAAGACGCCAGTGGCTCGTGATATCGACAGACGCCGCGTTCGCTCTCTTTCGTCCTCGTTCGCTCTATCGGTTACGCCGACGTCAACGGCGACGCTGCTCAACGCAGGAACGGGCGCTTAAGAGCTGCGCTCTAAAAATAACGATACGGAAGATGGCATAGGGAAGCGTTCCGGGTTTATTTTGGTGATTTTCGTTAGTTAACTAAGGCATGGGCGCTTTTGCATACTGTCCCCATGGGAACTCGCCTGCTGCTAACAGAATTGTGAACCCAGACTTTATTTATATGTGGCAAGACGAAGCCATAGCCTCTAAACCACTGTGGCTGCTGCAAGACAAATCGGGTGGCTGTGTTTTAGTTTCGTATTCTCAACAATGCTTACCCGATACTTGAAGAAAGCGTCCTTTTGACTTGTCTTTGGTTGTGTTGTACTTTGTAACAGAATTCTCAAACATCCTCCATATGTCAGTTCCGGTAAGTGTAAGAGTTACTAGAGAATTTCCGTATGGCAATGTAGTTACCACATCACCCCAAGTGACATTATCTGGTCAAGAAAGAGCGAGAAGATAAAATAAAAACATTGTTTACAGCTATTCGATACTTACGCATTGAGTGCATGCAAGTGTTGCTATAGTCGCAAATCATGAATACTTGATATGATCAGTTATGGATAGAAAAGAAGAAGGGTGTCAATTTGACATTAATGACTACCTCATCTTTTACTATTAATTCTTGTTATAAATTTCGTAAAAATGATATCTGTCGCATACTTACAGAAGCTAGGGAGCGCCGTTCTGATGCTTCCTGCATTAACGACAGCGCCGTTTATGTCCGACCACGCGGGGGGTTCTGTCACGTTTAGGTTAAGGTAATACTCAAAATACGCATCCGCTATCAGATTGCCGAGATTACATTCCTGCATGCGGCATATGTCGTCCTTGTGCTCCATGAGGACCCTGGTGCTGCCTACCACTTCCTTCATTCGCAATGTGAGGTTTTCCTTGAAAGGCTTCAAGACTTCAGTTATGTTTTCGTCTGTAAGAAAGTGAACAAATAATTTATATAGCAATTTGCATATCAAAGTCCTGCGCGTGCACGGTGTCCACAAGCACGAGTGAAATTAATTTTTGTTACTCTTGTGAAATTTAAGATACCTTGCTACAAGCGTAACATCAACGTACAAATCAATACCTGTAAAAAAAGTGGTTACCTTACTTTTAGGTCTGGCGGTCCCATGCCCTACATTTTGAAAAAGGTGGGTGTCGTGTAAATCGCCTTAATCCCCCTTTTTTCATTTTGCTCTGCTGTTTTGGTGGGAAGTGATTCGAGACAACCGGGCTCGCCAGAACAAAAGCCTCCGAGGTCGAAAGGAGTGCGGAGACCGTATACCACAGCGTTTCGCGAAATTCCCACCAAGGGAAGAGCGCATGCTCCGTGGCACCGTGAGAAAGGCGGATTCTCCCTGCCGAACACCAGGACGGGCGCGCGCTTATTCCCATTTTGCCTTTAGGCACTTGGCAGAAGGGCTAATATACGTCCCACAACAGTGCCTGAGGCTCAAATATTTCCCTACTGCTTTGGTAGAATATGCGGCACCAAGTGGTCTTTTTATCTTTATATATGCGTTCTTTTCGCGATGGGAACCCCTTGTTTAGTTCCGAGTGCCGGGCGGGGAACCTATATATTAAAGCAAACTGTAGGTTTCCTGCGGCACCATAAGTTGAGTCCGGTAGATCAACCATTTCACCAGCACAGTGGTCAGTGTCAGAAATTCCCATTTTTCTCACTAACTGTTCATTGTTTGGCTACTTCGATGCAGTCGAGTCAGCATCCGTGAATGCTTCTTCGGGAATATCTCAGGGGTTGATACTGGGTTCACTAATGTTTCACAGCGTAAGCTGTTTATGAGCTCACAACAGCCGGTTTTAGTGGCGATATTGTCGCCGCCGGTGTCCTTCGCAGCTGTCGCTCACAATGAGAAAACTCAATTCGAGTTTTTCATTCGAGTTTCTCAAAGCCCCGCAATCTGCATGGCAGCTGAGTATTCTACCACAGAGCCTTGCCAGTTTTTTTTCTTTTTTTAATGCATGTAAATATTACCAGTAAGTTCTGTCAACTGTGCGCGACATAACTCATCACAATAGAATTACCCTAACATTCAAAGTACACACATTACTTCAAACAGAAGAAGGCATTTCAAAAGTCGGGCAAACAAACACAGGCGTCCAGAAGTGCAAGCCACTCCGGAACGGGGTCAACCTCAACCACGCACTTTTTCTACGTCGCCTCTGAGATCCGCTTCGGTATGGTGAGATGAAACGCGAAGATAACTAGGGCACACGAATACACCAGAGCACACGAACGCCGAGGTGCGAGTGCCACTACCAGGCACTTAAGTCAAGGATTAGGGTCGCCTTCAATTTTATTTCTTTCTTTTTCCGAGCGCAGCTGCTGCCGGTACGCGCGCTGCATGCGTGCTCAGAGGAGGACGCCGTTTTGAAATCCCGGTTGACAGAATCAAGTTGTTTGTGGCCAAAATGCATGCTTTGAGCGATGCTGTCCGACCTGAATGGTTACCTAAGGATGGGAAACGTAGCCGAAGACGGCAGCGAGATAGATGGAGTGGTGAAGTTGAAAAGTTCGCCCAAATAAAATGGAATCATCTTGCACAAAATATGTGGTAAATTGGAGATTATTGGGAGTGACTAACAACTTTATCTATCGAAGGGATAAGGCATAAGGGAGGCTAGGCTTCGTAGGCTGCCAGGCTGTGCTTCTAGATGACGTCTTCAGCTCGTTCCAGGTCATAGGGAGAGGCCTTGGTACTGTAGCGGACATAAACAAAAATCTTAGGGTGTCCTTAGCTGAGCTTAAAGGAGTGGTGACAGAAAATTTGTGAACCTCTGTTTTTTGCTCTTAATCAATGGCTACTGACTCGTTAATCGCGGCTATGAAACTCATTTGCCCCAGCTCGAGACGAAAGTTTAATTATATGCTGGTATGTTACGACCGGAGGCAGTTTCGATTTCGAAGAGCACTCGGTGGCTCCCGTGTCGTAGTCGGCCTATATTTTTTCTGTGGTTTTTTAAAAAAATTATAGTCTATTTCACTCAGTGGTGAATCTAGGGTACTACGGAAGGAATGAAGGAAGGAAGGAAGGACAGACGGACGGACGGACGGACGGACGGACGGACGGACGGACGGACGGACGGACGGAAGGAAGGAAGGAAGGAAGGAAGGAAGGAAGGAAGGAAGGAAGGAAGGAAGGAAGGAAGGAAGGAAGGAAGGAAGGTAGGAAATACGAAAGGGAGAAGGCAGGGAGGGTTAACCAGACAGCAGTCCGGTTGGCTACCCTACGCCGGGGGAAAGCGAAGGGGAGTGGAAGGATGGGAGAGGAAGAGAGAGAGGGGGGAGCGAAAAAAAAGGAAATGATCAATAAATGCACTGACACGTATGTGGCGGTGGCACTGTAAAAATAGTCACAATCGCTCACAAGCGTTCACATAGGCCCATAGTCCTTAAAAAGCACAAAAGTGCTTTAACTGCCTTGTGGGCCGACGAGCGATGGGGACGGTGCTCCAGAAGCATCTAGGAACTTAATGTCGCTAGGGGCTAGCGCCATTATAGGCTGATAATGATAATGACCACAGGCAACGGTAATCTCGTAATTATTGCATACATGTTTAAAAGAGAGAAGCTAAAAGATCTCTGTAGACATTGGCTTGAATGCACGTTAATTTATGTTGCATAACATTCTCATTACTACTGTTAGCGTGTTAACCGCTCCGGTACTGCTCATAATGAAAATGAGCATTCCATGCTTAATCTTACAGAAATTCACATGCTTCGGTAGGCGTAAGAGCTTGCTCGTTTTGTTGCCACCGACTTGCTCTTCTCAACGTGCATTTGCAACGTACTTCGATGCTAGCATGTTCTGCAGTGGCAAATATGTGTTTGCGTGTACGTCAGTCTCACCTTCCGGAATTGAAGCATTCAGAAATATAGGGTTTCCTCCCCACCCAATGATGTGGCCGGTGCTGTTGAATGTCGCATCCAATCTGCCGAGGAATTTTCCGAAGCAGAAGTCCTGCACCACGAGGGCTCTGCTTCCGTCTGTTCTATTCACGACGTACGGGTAAGGGCCTTCGCGGTCGCGCTTATTCTCCTTCGGATAGTCGTCTCCTGTGTACATAAAAAGTAGAATTATTCACTATTGCCATACACATTGCTGCGTGGTTCTTTAGTTTACTTACCTGTATAAAGAAATGTATTGGTGTGTCCGCCAACCAGTATATCAATTTCTTTAACGCTTTCGACAATTTTTTTTTTCGCGGTCGAAGCCGCTGTGCGTAATTGCGACAATTATGTTCACACTATCGTTGACGAGTTTAGGAATTTCCTTATTAAAACTCGTTATTTCATCTTCAAATACCACATTTGGTCCTGCAAATAGGGAAAAATTGAAATTTGCTGAAACCATTGATGAAATTGAAGGTGGGTGCCCCAACAATAACATACATACATACATACATACATACGTACATACATACATACATGCATACATACATACATACATACATACATACATACATACATGCATGCATGCATGCATGCATGCATACATACATACATACATACATACATACATACATACATACATACATACATACATACATACATACATGCATACATACATACATACATACATACATACATACATACATACATACATACATACATACATACATACATACATACATACATACTGCTCGATTTCTGTTAATGAAGATCCTCATGAAGCTAACAGACAATGAGAACCAAGGAGCGCATAGGATAAATTACATAGCTTTTTTTCTCTTGCTCAAATTTACATTAAGTGAGCAAATGATAAACGAAGAACATGAAACAAAAGAAAAAGAATTGGCCGCCAGTGGAACACAAACCCACATTATCGCATTTCGCTTGCCGAGTTCTTCGCATTGAGCTGCCGTGGCGCCGAGTTGTTAATAAACAAATAAATAAATAAATAAATAAATAAATAAATAAATAAATAAATAAATAAATATAGATGGTCCCAGGACATGCTGTTTTCTTTCCCCGTAGGTAACGTACCGCGTCTAAGGAGAAGCGTATGATTGAAAATAAGGATATTTGCACTAAGAATTCACCAGATTTCAAATATGTTCAAACACTTAAGTATTTAATTAAATTCTGTATGTTTACCTTTCAAAATCTAAGTGTTATTATGAGAGAAATCATAGGGGTGAACTCCGGCTCTTCGTGAATGTCTTTACATGTTCAATGTACAAGCGCTTACATGTATGCAAGCAAAGAGCCTTGATAGTGTGCCTAGGCTTACCATAATATACACCGACTGCAGGAACCATGGCAGAAAGCAATTTTCTTTATGTTACACCACTTATTCACAATCAGTTTGTTTGTTTTCATGTGTGCTTTGTTGCGAGAGTGCAGGATTACGTGCTTCTCGCACCGCTCCTAAGGTGCGCTTCTTGCTCCAGCCGAATTATCAAAAGCATTCTTTTTCTATTGTAACAATCACCGTAATAAAGTTGAAGTCCTTTTTTTGAAGTATTAAATTGTTTTTTACTCATTATTTTCATTCATTAATTAATTTCCTTTAGAGCGTGTGGTCCACATCTTATTGACCTCTCCGGGGAGACCTCCTCCCCCTCTTCCCCCGTCTTCACCATACTAAGTGCTTGTGCATTTGAATACGCTGTCGACGATTATTTTAGTATAGTTTTAGCCGGTAAAATAGTTAAATTGATGTATTATTTTGCTTTCAAGTAGCATTCACTTTTGCAACGACCTCGGGCATGGAATGTCTTGAAATAAATCTTTACGGACTGTATATATACCTATACCTTAGCACTTGATGTTTTGAATATGTTACCAACCTGGACTTGAGCCATACTGTGTGCTAGGAATAACAGCGCCGAGGATTCCAATCTTCGTGCCCTTAATTTCTTTTATTGCTGACTTGACGAGGCTGCAATTTGCGAGCAGTGGCTCTTTGGAAAAATCTGTATTTGTTCCAATAAATGTTACGTTAGACTGGTTCATTTTCTCCAGGAAAGGAGCCAGATTAGCTGGACCGTCGTCGAATTCATGGTTTCCGAGACACTGAAATGAAATGAGGGTGAGTTGGTGTAGATTTTTCAGTCTTTTGGGAGTTTCTAAAGACACGCATAATGTTACGAGTACGCGTTTGCTTTCTTTCATCCTTCCCTGCTCCAACAGATCGTTCTCTCGGTTACGTCTACGACGCGAAATGCTCTCAAAGGCAGAAACCGAATTACGTATAGAATAAATGAAGTCCATGTATTTCTTGATCATCCTGTAAAGGAACGTTCCTAGAGTATGAGGTATTCACGCAGTTTATGAAGCAGCAACATTTTTTGAGCAGGCCGCGGCTCAAACAGCAACTTCTCGACGACGCCACAACACACACTTTTGTTCACATCTAATGTTCCCTTTTCAGACTAATATTAACAGAAAGAGTTGCTGAAAGTGCAAAAAAAAAAAAGAGTAGAATTCAGATAACCTAGGGACATCGCTAATGAACTTTTGATAATGGCTGCTGAAGTAATGTGCGAGATAAAATTATAGAGGGAACATTACTCCTTTCAGTTATCGAAAAAAAAAAATCGATGGAAACTTCAAACACAAATGAATATTTCTTCTGCGTAAAACGTTTCAAGAGATTTCCTAGTTCTTGATTCTTTCTTTGCGTAAAAAATTCAAGTACGCTTATGTTGTATACATTCTCGCGTTTTAGCGACGTTGAGTTTCTTATAGCGTAACACAAGAACTACGGAGAAAAAGTTTGCACTTTTTACACTAGAACGAAAATAAACGTGCACGCAAGCTCAATAGGCTAGCTAGCTTGGCAGTTATTATCTACTGATGATAATTGATTTGATTGACAATAGCCAAATATTTTAAGCTTTCGACGGCGGCTTCTCCGCAACTTTAGATTATCTAATGAATCGAAAGAAAAGACACAAAGTGAATAAATAAAAACATACATGGCACTTCGGCGGTTTCTTGTTTTCTTGATTCTTATTTTGTTTTTGCTCCGTCTCCTGCATCTATAGTGTGAATACACTCCAGGCTTAAGAAATGTTTTAATTTTTCCCTATCTCAACTTTCCATCTTCTATGTCTTGTGTGCTCTTTTAGCTATGTATTATCTTGCCTATTCTTAAAGAATTGAACGGTGAAACCTAAGAACGTCAGAAAAATAAAGCGTCAAAACGAATACTACATGGTTCATATCAACTCACCGCATAGTCGTAACCCATCACTGACATGACTGCGCTTATGACGCTTTGCTTGAAGAGGGTGTAGTAAGGCGTGCCTTGAAAGAAGTCCCCAGCGTTCACAAAAAGCGCATCAGGAGTTTCATTCCGAATTTCTTTCACCTGTGAGGCGGATAAGATATGTTGTCTGAACAGTAGTCTTTCATAGGGAACCCAAGTTCAAGTTTACGGCGCGACGACAGCGCCGCGCTGCGGCTCTGGAGAGAAGCTCTGGCGCAACTGCAGGGGCAGGCGCAGCCGACTCAGCATGTTTGTCGGCAGCGGGAACACGCGCGCGCGAGTGTTGCTCAGTCGGTGCGGCGAACTGGGGCGCCATGCCGACAGCTTGGCACGCTGAACCGGGAGGCTTGCTGTGTGAAGCTGCATTTCCACGTTGGCAAAAGCGACCCCGCGGAAGCGCAAGCGAGGTTCGAAGTATTGCTGTGTCGTGGCCTGCCACAACAGTGCAGACAACACCAAGGCACGCGATTCACGTGTGAAACTGCATGTATCGGTTCCCGGGCATGTCGCACGAGAAATAAAGGCGGCAAGCGTGGATAGCTGACAGTGCTGTCTCGCCTTCTATTTTGGCTGTCTGAGTTCGTCGCTGTCGTTCGTTTAGACTACCTGAATCAGTACGTAACTCGGCGCATGCACGCGGCGACTACAGAAATGATTACTCGTTGTCTTCTCGCATTGTGAAAGTCCAGTTACGGTTGTAGGTGAAACAACTTTGTGTTTTGATTCCCCGTGTTCGTGAGACCTACCCGTCGTTGTTGAACGCTCACACTCGCGTTACACCGTTAGCGTTGCGCGGTTGGTTGAATTCAACTGAACTCGGCACATTGCAAGAAGTTCGGCGCCTGCAATTCAAGCGTCGGGAAGGCTGCTTTATCACGCCGGAACGGACGTCTGTGCATTTTCAGCAAGCTTTGACATCGTTCTGCAGGTTTGCTTTGTTTTTGTCACTTTATTAGGATGATATATATTTAAGCCCCTAAATATAACTGGCACTGCCACTTAATACATGCTTTGCAATTGCAACCTTGAAGTAACCACCTTCTGACTTTGTGCGATTTTCTAGCCGCGTTCGCGCAGCAGGTTTTATACGCCTGTCAAGTCGATATCATAAAAAGAGACTGCAAGCATGACACGAGAGCCGAAAAAACGAGGCGAACAGTTCATCTTGCTTCACAGTGGTTAAAGCTCAGCTAGCTGCCTCGCGTCTTAATCGGCGGGTGATTCTCCAGCGGCACGAAGGACTTGACTCTAACCTTCTCAGGAAACAGTGCCATGGCCGTATAATTTCTTTTTTTTTCGCACGCCGCAAACGTTTGTTCACGAAAGTACACGGCTGCTCTTGCAAGCATGCCATATAAAAACAACAATCATATGATTCGCAGTCCACAACGCAGAACATCGATAGCGTGCACGGCTTCATTTCGGAGTGCATGTGGACCATTACGCATTTTTAACATGACAGAATGACACTTACCTCGAGGTATAGGGAACCCAAGCTCAAGTTTGCGGCGCGACGACAGCGCCGCGCCAGCCGCGCTGCGGCCAAGGCTGCGGCTCTGTCGGAAAACTCTGAACCTTCGCGCGGCCGACTCAGCCCCTTTCACGGTAGCGGTAGCGCACGTGCGCTCGCGTTCTTCACTCGGTGCGGGTAACTGTGGGGCCGTCAGCTGGGTACGTTGAATCGAGAGGCTTGCTGTGCGAAGCTGCGCATTTCCGTGATGGCAGAAGCCACCCTGCGGAAGCGCAAGCGTGGTCCGAAGTATTGCGGTTTAGCGGCCAGCCACAACAGTGCAGACAACACCAAGGCACGCGATTTACGTGTGAAACTGTATTGTTTCGTGTCGCACGAGAAATACAGGCGGCAAGCGTGGATAGCTGACAGCGCTGTCTCGCCTTCTATTTTGGTTGTCTGAGTTCATCGCTTTCGTTCGTTTCGACTACCTGAATCGGTAAGTAACGCGGAGCATGCACGCAGCGACTACAGTAATGATTACACGCTGTCTTCTCGCATTGTGAAAGTCGAGTTACGGTTGTAGGTGAAACAACTTTGTGTTTTGATTCCCCGTGTTCGTGAGACCTACCCGTCGTTGTTGAACGTTCACACTCGCGTTATACCGTTAGCGTTGCGCGGTTGGTTGAATTCAACTGAACTCGGCACATTGTCAGAAGTTCGGCGCCTGCAATTCACGCGTCGAGAAGGCTGCTTTATCACGCCGGAACGGACGTCCGTGCATTTTCAGCAAGCTTTGACATCGTTCTGCAGGTTTGCTTTGTTTTTGTCACTTTATTAGTGTGATATATATTTAAGCCGCTAAATACAACTTGCACTTAATACATGCTTTGCAATTGCAACCTTGAAGTGACCTTCTGTCACCTTCTGACTTCGTGCGATTTTGTAGCTGCGTTCGCGCAGCAGGTTTTATACGCCTGCCAAGTCGATATCATAAAAAGAGACTGCAAGCATGACACGAGAGCCGAAAAAACGAGGCGAGCAGTTCATCTTGCTTCACAGTGGTTAAAGCTCAGCTAGCTGCCTCGCGTCTTAATCGGCGGGTGATTCTCCAGCGGCACGGAGGACTTGACTCTAACCTTCTCAGGAAACAGGGCCATGGCCGTGTAATTTCTTTTTTTCGCACGCCGCAAACGTTTGTTCACAAAAGTACACGGCTGCTACTGTAAAGCATGCCATATCAAAACAACAATCATATGATTCGTAGTTCACACCGCAGAACATCGATAGCGTGTACGGCTTCATTTCGGGGTGCATGTGAACCATTATTCATCTTTAACATGACAGAATGAGACTTACCTCGAGGTATACGTCCTACACGGTGTAATCGCGACTTGGGAAATGCATTTCGCTTTGAGTCGGGCGTCGTTGTCGTCGATCGTCTGCTCTTCAAAGTTAACGTGATTGACGAGCCTTTCTCATTTTATCAAGTTAGCTTCGGAAGTGCCAGTCAAGCTTGAAGATGCTTTTGAAGCCGCACTGCACGCGGTACATTGTGAGACGCCGCAAGTGCACCGCGAGAGCTCTGCACGTGCACGGAAGCGAGCGGCAACGCGGTGGAGAGAAGGGAAAACGCTCGCTACTGACACCCCAGTTTCTCTTTTTATGCCAGAGATGGCGCTGCCTGTCAAGAGCAGCAGCGCCGCTAAGCGTTGCTTGGGAAGCCTATACGTCCTACACGGTGTAATCACGACTTGGGGCGTCGTTGTCGTCGATCGTCTGCTCTTCACCGCAAACGTGATTGACGAGCCTTTCTCATTTTATCAAGTTCGCTTTTCGGAAGTGCCAATCAAGCTTGAAGATCTTTCTAAAGCCGCACTGCAGGCTTTACATTGTGAGGCGCTGCAAGTGCACCGCAAGAGCTCTGCACGTGCACGGAAGCGAGCGGCAGCGCGTTGGAGAGAAAGGAAAGCGTGCGTTGTTTTCCCCCAGTTTCTATTTTTATGCTAGAGATGGCGCTGCGTGTCAAGAGCAGCAGCGCCACTAAGTGATGCTTGGGGAGCCTATACTTCCTATTTACCAGTAAACATCTATCTGATAACGTATAAAACATATATATGTAAACATATGTCGACAAACGTATATCAGACTATTATATAGAGGAATGAAGCTCCAAGACACAAGATGTGTAAAATTGGACAGGATATTACGCCCACGGGACCCAACCTACCTGTGGGCGGTACTTGAAACTGTGCTTGAAGTAGGTATACATTTCTGTGCTCCATTTTCTACGTACAAATAAGAATAGGAAATATTATTTTGTGGAACGTTCACTTTATGACATTTAAATTTGACTTTCTTGTCACCAGTGTGTCTGTTTTTTGCACGTTGGGAAGTTTGGCTTGTATTTGGTCATTTAAATTCAGTTTCGATTTCAGGTAATTCATCTGAAGCATAAAATAATTATGAAAATAATGTGAGAGACCAAACCAAGAGATCTTTGCCGTAGCCAAAACACCATCGCACCAAGCGCTAATTAAACACTCTTGCTGAATATCTCCGGAAGTGTATGTACGCGTAATTAATGTGCATGCTGTAAAATAAATTTTTACGCGAGCCACGTTAATCCTTATCGCATTTTATTTAGCGCCGATGGGTAGACGCCCCCTATGCAATACTAAGTAATCCCTAATAATTGGCATCCTGCTATGTCAGATTATTTTGTCTATTTAGCAACTTGGCCAATATCTTGCCGTATGCAACGTCCAAACGTCTGGCGGGGTGCGTATTGTGTTTATTATAAGAAATGATTCGGGGCTTCTTGGGAGAAATGTGGATATATTGAGTTTAGGTATATTATATGCTATATTCAAAAGAACAACAGAAGCACAGGGTGACAAGAACATTCTAATTGTTAGTACTCATAGATCCGTCAGAAGCTAACACGAGGCAGAAAAGTAACAAAAATATTTGCATGAATTAAATTACCGTAACTCTTTCTGCAAAAGACTTTAATTTCATGAGTTCTCAGTATAATAATATGGTGACGAGGTAAATGTTCGGCAATTTAGTTACCTGCCATGTAAAATTCGCCGTTCAAAGAGATCTTGTTTTATGTTGATTTTTCAAATATGGTCCACACAAAATTTCAGGCTTACTTTAACATCTGCTTCCTGGTAGCTACGAGGATTATAGAATTGCTTATAATGTGTTAAAATGCACATCACATCATCCGAAATTTGTAACTCCATATTAAAAAAAACGCTTATATGCATGCCGCTTATTGCTATGCGGATGTATGATGAGTATAATTATAATGATTGCCTCGCGAATATATCTCACTGATTATGAAGAAAGCAAGGTTAAATGAGAAACGCGACCGGCCCTCAATTTGTAACACAAGTGTCATCCACATGAAGTTTAACTATGTATCCATTTCGTCTAACACATAATATCATGATGTACTGCAAGCCACGAAATGTTATTCCTAGTAAGTGCACTCACTTTGTAAACAATCCTCGCCACTCCTCCGACGCACTTGGACTGATTCTTGTCTTCTTCAAAACATGTGCCGCCAAATTTGTTGCTTTCTTCCAAGTGAGAATGAATGTCGTTGGTATGAAGAATTGTCAAATTGAAATCTCCGTTTTCGCAAGAAATTATGGACATTAATGTGGCTAAGATGAGGCAGTTCGCCTCATATTTTAGGTGGTGCGTCATAGTTGCTCACGTTAGTTCAGAAGACTCGCTGCTGGTATGTTTCTGGAAATTTTGAGTCACGGATAAGATATACTTTGAACACAGCACTGCCATGAGAAATGCAGGGCATGGCGGTACGTTTAGTAATGTTTACAGATGCATTACACCACTAAATATTAGCAGGCATATTTCTAAACGACGCTCTTTAGAACTTCATCAGCTCTCCTGCACTACAGGCACACGCTGATTACTGCGTAGTGTATTACCGAACTGAAGTAATTTGTTTTATATTTGCGGCATATACTGATTTACTGCGTGGTATATTTCTGAAGTAATTTGTTTTATAATAATTGCTGCTGTATGTTTCGCACTGCAAAATATATAGAAATGGGGTAGCCGAGGTGATATAAACATCAACCCCTCCAAAACAAGCAAGTTAGAACAGAACAGAATTCTTGTCTTTTTATTTGAATGATAAACATGAAATTCGGTGGCAGTGCTCTAGCGGTGCATGTACTTATTTGACTAGTTGCATCTCCCAGGATGCAATCTAATTATGCTATTTATTTAGTGAATTATCTTTGCCCATGTGGCTGCTTGCTGCCTCGCGACAAAGCCGTCGTTGGAACTTAATAACTGAAGCACGTAATGTTGGCGATAAAAAACTGGCATCCCGCCAATGTCGATTTGTAGATGGAGATCTATGTCACCTTCTTCTGGACTGCCCACATCATGATACACCAAGGCGTCGTCTTAAATCGGAATTAATGCCATTAGGCCGCAGACCTTTCAGTATGAAAAACACTTCTGGGCCTGTGGACAACCGGAGCTTTACAGACGTACGCTTTAAAAGTGTTAAAACGCTTTTAGGGGCGAGGCACCTTTGGGTCTCGGCGTGTCGGTGTGCATCGTCATGTCTTGTCGTGACGCTCCATTTGCTTGAGCGCAAGAGAGGGCGCCACCGCCTCATCCCTCGCCGTGTGGTGAGAGAGAGCGAATGGCGCTCGTTGACTATAAAAACGCTCTTTCTGCGATGAACGCTGAACCATGCTGAACTACCAGCTCGCAAGGAACGAGAACGCATCCTCGCCTGCGAGAGGCAACGCCGACGAAGGCAGCGTCTGCTAGCGAGTTTCTTGACTAAAAAAAAAATCACAGCATATCCACGGAGTGAATGATGATGAGTGGGCGAAGCTGCGGAGGTTCATCGGTAAACCGTGAATCTTCCGTGAATTCTGCCCAGTACATCATCACCGACGTGAGATCGGGCGCGTTTATACTTAAAGTTCGATGAGTTATGACGACTTGCAGCTCACTTTAATTTTACATGTACACTGTGAATTTTCATTGTTTAGAAAACCATTGCTTTAGAATACATCTGGCGTCTTTCGTTAAGCAGCTGGCGTCTTTTTGTTTTGCTTTAGAAACATCTGGCGTTCTTCCGTTTTGCTTTTACAAAACATCTGGTGTCTTTCGTTGGTTTATTTCATCAATCAACGGCGTTTTGAACAAAATTTTTATTGTTTAATCACGCACAGGAGAAATCTCACCAGGCACTACCTTGGAGGTAAAGAATAGCTGCTAATGGGAATGAGAGACAGAAGAAGTCGGCTTTTAGCTACCGCTGCAAATTTTTTATTGTTCAACAACGCGCAGGAAAAATCTCCCACTGGCACCACCTTGGAGGTCAAAGCGTAAGACTGGTTACGCACTACGACTACGACTACGAGGGACGAACGGGTGCCGCCTTAAGGAGCTTCGCCCCTAAAAAAAAAGAACCGACTGCTTGCGCCGCACAACCGTTCACCGGCCACCGCGTATATGTATATAGACACTGGATCTTGACCTGCAATGTTTTGCCGGTGGGAGATTTCTCTTGTGCGTAGTTAAACAATAAAGATTCGCAGCGTGCACGTTAACTAAAAGCGGACTGCGGGTCTGTGTGTCTAATCTCTCTTCTGTTTCTCATTGCCCATTAGCAGTGATTGTGCTGTGGGAAGCACCGGCGCACACTGCATGCTTCGCCCCTCCACAGGTTTCACGTCAGTGGAGCTGAAACACCCTTCCCTACATGCTTCGCACCTACCGATATATTTTTAGAATACAGCGGTATTGTTGACAATTATTAATAAACTTATGTTCATATCACATTAAGTCACTTATTATATGTATCTCGTACTTACATGCGTCATTATATGATACATATTATATGTGTGTGCTGAAGTCTATTATGTGTCGACTGTTATGTTGCCCCCATATACGGATTCATCCCCACGAGCAGACGTCTTCATTGCTCTGTTGCCCGTATGTGCCGATTCGATTCAATGACGACCAGAGACATTATCAGTGACATTTTTAATTGCCTTTCGGACATGTTGTTTTACGTTACGATGGTGTTGTTCGATATGTGTGTGTGAGAGTGTGTTTGTTTTACATGTACTACTGTTTATATGCTATTGTGTTATATGCTCGATTTCCACTGAAGGGCTAAGGAGTAGCCGGCGCCTTATTTGTGCGCCAACATATCCTTTTAAGTTACATCAATAAAAAAAAAGACACTTCTACTCTGATGTCTTGTCCCAAGCGAAGTTCACATAATAATGCAATAATCTGGCTCGTTGCATCTCGAAGGTAAGCACTTTTTTAGCACTACTAGTTTTAAGGTCGGAGCACTTTAGGGCCCTGGACTGTCATGTCACCTCCTGTCGTCACTTGGTGTCACGCAGGCAAAACCATATATAGCATAGCCATGCATGGCATGCCATGTGTAGTATCACTTTTGCTGTATTCGGTTTTCGCCCACAAAGGCTGTCAGCAACACTCAGCGCAAACCGCGCCTCATTGTTCGAGAAGCTTCGCGATTATTGTAGATCATTTTGTTAAGATTGCGCGCAAGACGCGAACACTTGAGCTTATTCTAGAGATTGCGCGACAACCAGCGATAACTCTGGAATATTCTACGGCACATGCATAAATGCCGACGCACTTCACCGCTTGTCAGTTGATCGACCGTCGACGCTCTGTTCGCCGCTATCAGTGTATTGCTGTAGTTCGACTTCCAGTTTCTCGGCCACAACTTCGGCCAAATAAGCAGTTTCATCTCGGACGTGCGGACTGCTGCCTTTGTCGACGTCACGACCACGTGACAGTATAGTATAGCAAGGGGCGGGAAAGGGAAGTGAGGTGAGGAGGAGTAATGAGGGTGAGGAGAAGGGAAAGGAGGAGGGTATAGCAAGGGAGGAGTGAAGTGAAGGTAAGGATGAGGGAAAAGAGGAGAGGGACGGTAAAGCATAGCATATATGCTATGCTTTACCGTCCCCCTCCTCTTTTCCCTCATCCTTACCTTGACTTCCCTCCTACCTTGCTATACCCTTCTCCCGTGAGGGCGAGGCGGAGAGAAAAGAGTGGGTAAAGCTTAGCCGTGTGTAGTATAGTATAGCGAGGAGGAAGGTAAGGGAAGTGAGAGTGAGGAGGAGGGAAAGGAGGAGAGGAACAGGTCGCCACTACATCATGAATGAAAGTTTCCTTTCGCGCCATGGACACCGAGCAGGCTGCACATTTGAAACGCCAGCGCTTGCTTGCCCGTCAATGCCAGCGTCGACTAAGTGCAGTCTAATCACTGCTCCGCGATTTTTACGATATTTACGAATGACGATTTTTAATTGGCTAGAATGGCTCTACTGTTTGATATTGTTACGGTTGCTGAAACTTGGTGCACAAATATCAAAACGGTACTGATTCACATTTGTAATTATTATTCACATCGAGATGCTTCTGGTCACATATTTCGCGTTGCCTCTTGTGATTCAAGACAGCTGTGTCTAAAGTGCGGGCAAGGGCCCAGTGACTGTTGTGTGATCGCATTATACAAAGGACTGTGAGATGAACTCTTCGGCAAAATGCGAACGTTTCTTGTGTGTCTTGTGTGTGAACATTGTTGTGGACACGTGGACAATATGCATGTCGTGAGAACATTCCTTTTAAAAGGACATTACCGTGAGTGAGTTTTACAATACTCTACTTTTATTTATAAGTTCGTGAAGTAAGGGAAGAGGAGTAACCGGAGCCATTCATAGGCACCAACCTCTCCTTAAACACATTTAATAAAAAAAGACATATCGTGCTAATACAGGTTATAAGGAACTTATTTAAGGTGTTTATCTTAAGGAAGAAGGAGTGGAGAAAAAAAAAATGCCGTCAGCATAAACTTAAGTACTAAAATCTTGAACGAGGACTGTACTCAGCAAGGTAATGACATGATATAGGTGCATGTACTGACCTCTAAGGCGCGCTCGTGCTTGCTAGTGTGTGCAAAGAAAAAAAGCTTTCATTTCGTAACAACAGAATTCCCTTTCTTTTAAGAATTTGTTCTCCCATACTTCTACAATATGCCCTGTAAGCATTCGCCCTTGAAGCACTCTATTAATATTAGATGTTCAACGCTATCACATATTCCTTACATATGCCTGAGAGAGAGAGAGGGTAGGTTAACCGGAATTGGAACGTTGGTTTGCTACCCTACATTAGGGGAAGGGACGGCAAAACACTCCGAGAAGAGCGGTGACAAAAAGCAGGCGTGCTAAAATAAATTTAAAAAATTACAGCATATCCACGGGGGAATGATGAAGAGCTTGGGCGAAGCTCCTGAAGCAATCATGCTTACACCGTGAAATGTTCAGTGGTTTCGCCCAGCAGTAATCAAAGCGATACGCCGCTTTGATTACTGCACGCCATCTAGCGTGCAGGGTGCCGCTACTTTTTTTTTGCACACATATTGCACACATCTCTATGGGACAGCGCTATCTAGTATATCGTCACCCAACTGCAGTTTGCATACATCTTTATTGGACAGCGCCATCTATAGAATGATACGGGAGACGCGACGGCGGGGGCACGCCTCATGGAGCGACGACCGACCAGGTGATGCTATAAGGAGCTTCGCCCCTAAAAAACGAAATTAATAACGGGGAAATTATGATCTTTCTAGTACGCAACTGCCAAGTAAAGAAAAAAGAAACATCAGTATAGTCTTCATCGACTTTCAGTGCGAGGAACGTCTAGGTCAGCCTTCTAAGAGTGCCTGTTCTGAAAGCGGCCTGTCGTGTAGGCGGGCCAACACGCCCGCTAGCGACGGCCCGTGCGCGCAGATGAGCTAAAGCCGCTGCACAGTGCTTTGTGTAGCGCGTGAGGTGAATGCGACTTTCAGGGAGTGCCTGCGCGTGCTATAATGAATAACTGCATTGGAATCCAATGGCTTGAAAAAGAGGCTTGAAAACGCCGTTGCGTTGTTCAAACCTTTTATATGCCACTTATGAACCTTTCCTTATGCTTCCCTACATTTGATACTGAAGCAGTCGATCATGCGTTGTCCTGCTGCTCGCTTCTCAAATAACGGAATAATCTTTGTAACAGGCCCGTAGGCAGAAAGCCTTGTCTATTTGAGAAAAATACCTATTTTCATTATTTATTTTTGGTAAAAACACCCTACGGAGCGCGCGCCTACGCCCCCCCTCCCCCACGGTGTAAGATATATACTGTTTAGGTGTGGACACTTCTCGGCTTGCATGCAGAGCGCGTTCGACCAGATAAAGTAACAACGGCGCGCGTCTGTTGGTCCTGTGACCGCAGCGGGTATCTAGCGGCGGGAAGACGCAACTTAAAGAGAGAAAATGCTTTCTGCACCGTTGCTATAGCAACCGACGCAGCCGGCGGCAACGCCGGCGTCCGCTGCATGTCTTGTTTTTCGCTCGTGAAAAACGCGGTATGCGTCCAGCAAGCCGTAGCCGCGTTCGCTGACTAGGAAATTCAGATTTCCCGCGAAGCGCCAGTTGCTACGGGAACGCGTTTTTGTGTTGAAGTTGCATCATCCCGCCGGTAGGTATCCGCTGCCGTCAGCGGTCCGGCGGGCTCTCGGCGTTGTTACTTTATCTGGTCGATCGCGTCTCGCGAGTGTCCTCACCTAAAGAGTATATATCTTACACCGTGCCCTCCCCCTGGCTACGGGCCTGCTTTGTGATGAATCATTTGTGTAGGCTCCGCGATTTCTTAATATAGTATAGTTTAACAGATTCGAAATACCATTTGCGGAGTTTTGTGACAATATCTGTAACATTTCATTTGTAATGCCATCGCAGGCAGGTGCTGCATTTGGCAATTTTGAGATCACCTGAGCTGATCCCAAAAAACAATTCTTGATGGTCCAGTAATGCTGGCTTCAAACAGAAGCATTAATTCGCGTTGCGAGCCGGTTTTCTACTCCTTTAGCCAATAGTTCTAAGGAATACCGCATCTCATGTGAGGTATACTAATTATCGAATCTGCATTTCTTGTCCTTCGAAATGCTTCTCTAACATAAACAGTACGTTGTAGCGCTGGTTTGTTTTTTGGATTTAAAAATAGAATTGAAGTATATTTCATGGTACTGTTCACACTCTACACTTTACGTTCGAATGTTGCCGCAATAAATTAAGAGTACTTATAGTTTTGTGGACTCTGATTATGGCATAAGCTTTTTGCAGGGAGCTTTTCTTCGACAATATCATGGGCAATCAGTAAATCGTCATCTTCTATATGAGCCACATTTTGCCGACTTTATTTCGAATTCAGACTTGCTTCTAGGTGTCTGTAAAGCTGTGAAAAAATTTCTTCAACCATTAAGGCAGAAACTTGAATCAGTGTGGGAACGCGAACAGTATGTAAATATTTTTTAGATCACAAATGTGCCGTTTTTTCTTTGAAATGATCTTAATGGACATGTAATTTCAAAGAACGCTGCAATATTATCACTGTTTCTTAAAAAAAAAAACAGAACAAAACAAACTGTGGTCTTTGATATGACAACTTTTGTGCTCGGATATGTCAAAGCTAACACCAAGAAACATTGTCCGCCAATAAAAATAACATTTCATATTTAGGCTTGAGAGACCTTTGCCTCGGGCCCAGTATCACTGGAGCGTACTGTAAGAGTCTGTTTTGAATCCCTATTACAATGAACTTACACGTTCATCTTCGTTAAGTGACGGTGTGGTACTTAAAAAGCAGGGGAAATATACTGCCGAGTACTGTCGAGCTGCAAAACGCCCTGAATAAATTAAACTATAACAGCTTTTCTACAACCGGTTTTGGCCTCGTTTCCGGAAGTTAGACTATCCTGACGCCATTACACAGAAGGTGATCACGCGGGAGCAGCACCTTGCGTCGTTTAGGAGCTCACTCTTATACGTCATTTCTTAAACGTTTTTTTTGTATCTTCTCCAAAACTACATGCTCCGCCCCGCCTCTCTCCTTTTTCAAAAAAAGAAGAAACATGCAGCGAGATGCTGCATAATTATTTTGCACATCTTTATAAAAATATATTGCAAATAGAGAATGAATGAGTGAGAAGTTTCTTTTTTTTTCAATATGACAAATGAGTAAGATCGAAGAGTTGGGCTAAACTGGACGGCAACTTGAAGCATATCTAGGTTTCTTTTAATTTAAAAACATTTCTAAGCAAAACTGACAAATTAACGGCGATTGAAGCAACCCTAAAAAGTTAGTTTCGAATAAAAAACTTAGTCCAATCCTGAACCGGTTCAAATCAAAGTGAGTCATATCCGTTCAACGAATATGCATGCTCCCTGAACACCTCGTGACAAAAATATTCAGCGCAGCCGCCTAAAGTCCGTTTACCGGTTGGCCAGTTATCTCATTATTGTAGCTTTGTTCCAATGGGGTACATTTAAAATGGACGACGACATAGATGAACAAGTTGAGGACATAAGTTCATACTAAGGACACAAACCCAATAATTCGAAGGCTGCAGGTTCGGTCCCTGCCGGGGGCAAGTTATCTTTTCATCCGCTTTACTTTTTTCACATTTATATCCCAATTACTACAAATAACATCCCCTATACTTTCCTTGGTATTATTGGCTGTTAGTTCTCATTAATAAATCCAAAAGGAACGTACGACCTCTGAAGTGCACGCACGAGATGGAATAATCTGAAGTGCGCTATTGTGGTTGAAAAATGAACTGTATGAAAGAGTAAATAGAATCGCTTCCAAAATTCACGTTGATGTGCCGGACCGCGTCAGGAGAAAAAGGCGTGCAAAAAACTGATGCTCCCGCCGTGGTCTATGGGTGCAATCAAGGGTTATCAGGACTATCGACGGCTCTTCTCGTCCAGCGAAGGATGGTGCCGTAAAAAGAACATTTTTGTGGTCAATTCTGTAGCACAGAATCGCGAAATCCAGGATGCGCTACCAGTGACGCTCTTTGTGTAACCAACGTAGACTTGAATACAGCGTTGAAACGAGTCGATTGATACGAATTACTTTTACATATCTATAAGTGTGGAATCCACCAATTACCCCTGAATGCTGGCTGTAACAGACTAGCCACACAGTAAGTGCCATGTAGGTTTGTGCTTTAATGACACGAGGACCTCGAAAACATATTCTTGTAGCCCGTTCAACCATATTATGAGTAGCAAGCAATTGCGTTGTTCTCAATTCCACTTAAACTTGACTTGACTCTTTTCGAAAAAAGAAAGAAAGATATGGTTCTCGAATGCTATATCACAACAGATTGTTTTATGTGTAAAATTTTACTGGCTTTCTTTACTGTCCATGAGAACAGTGTCAGCGTTTATATATATTTTTTTGAGAGATGAAAGCGGGAAAAACGAAAGTAGCTACTACAAACGCAAACTTTGTCACACATCAATGAATCAACATACTCGTTTAAGTAAGTGACAAAACCTACGGGCTTCAGCAGTAGCCGAGAGGCAGACATGGAAAATAACGAGCGAGAGGACTCACATTTTTAGCAGGTGTGTCCGTGAAGCAAGCGCCGTGATGGGCTAGACTATAGTCTTTCACTTTATTCACATTAAGCTATTCCTAGTATTTCCATGGTGCAGTGAATGATGACGTCTGGCTAGCCTAGCTCTTCACTTTACTCACACTAAGCTATTTCTAGCATTTCCGTGGTGCAGAAAATGATGTCGTCATCAGGACAACGCTGTGTCCAGAAAGAAAGGCCACTCGATGCGTTTCCTGCAAGACGTGTTTGATGAGGCGATTGGAACATCCATACATTATCCTGAGCTGCCCTTTTCGATGATTTAAATGCGAGCTGTGAAGAAATGTCGAAAGAGGATGATGAAGCGGCAGAGGAGGTGACAAGCGTAGTACCTAGCAGCAGAAATTCATTGATCTTTCAGTTCTATCGGCGTGAACGCAGGTTATACCCTTTACCACATCCCAAACTCACAACAGACGAGGCACCGACTACAGGCGACTTCAGAGCCATGCGTCCACTCGCAGCATCCTATTGCACCATGTGCAGCCAAGGTTATACGGCTACATTTGCACAAACGGCAATGTGGCAGACACTCGGCACACCTTCTGCTGCAATCGAAAGGAAGCATCCTAGCGCTGCAAACAGGAGCAACACATGCAGACCCCAACCTCTTCAACGAAGTGTGGGAGGCTGCGATCTCAAAGACGGACCTCGTCGACGAGCGCCAACTTGTCGACCGGGCCCAACAAGCGCCCCCCCTCCCCCCTCCCCCCTTTACCTGCCTTCCTTGTTTCACTCAACGGAGAATTGCAAAGCAAGCCTGCCAGGGACAGCTGACGGTCAGGTCAGCAAAACGGATGACAGAAAAAAAAAAACAGAACATCACTAAATAACCACTTATTGTCATGTTGTAACGTTTCAGCGTGAAATGAGGAAGAGTAATTTCCTCAGTTCGATCCAAAAAATCCGCTGCACTGCAGTAGTACTTCTTCTCAATGCCGCTGAATTAATCGTAAAGAAGTATTTTAACATTGATCACAAATTAAGCTCAGTCCGTCATATTTAACACAGCCTCTGAAAATATGAGTGAGTTTTGTACGTTCATAAATATTGTACTAAATGAATCTTACTCTCAAAAGAACAAAATATGGAACACCCACGTAGTCGTGTCGGTGATGGTGGCGATTGTATTGACGATGACCATGGTTAATGAGGATTTTTGTTAGTATTTTCTTCGAAACTATCGGTACTTGACAGGTTTCTCGTGAATTAACCTCTATGGACATTAAACGAAGCTACAAGACATTAATCATTCTGTCCTATCGTGCCACCGCTTCCCTTCCAACAAAAGTATGTTTCTGGCAATGCCGACAGGAAATCTGGGCTTAACTCTAACATCAAACCTTTTTTCTTTTTGGGTCTGTCAGTTAGATTCAAACAAAGGCCGCATCCAAGCTGCGCTGCATAAGTTCATTGAAGCGCCCGGAAGATGACGTTGTTAGCGTTATCAACAATAGGGTATAGTTTAGTAATCTTTATTCATTTCTTTCTGAATAAGTTCGATCATAAATCGCTAGACCCCGAGCAAAGGTTTCAATTTTTGTTGTTTAGTTTGGCTTCCTGCCGTGATTCGTCTGTGTATAATCTGAATCTGGTTGACTTCCCTTCCTTTCATTCCTCCTCATTTGTTACACCATGACCAGTCATTCGCACGGGTATGAGCCAGCTTTTAAGACAGTAACAACTCTATCACAGCGAAGGCTTTGCATTAGGAACAACACGTGTGGCTTCTTAGAACATTCAACACATACTCGGAAACTCCGTAATAGCGGAACACCATTCAAGTGTAGTTTTTACTTCGAAGATCTGTGTGTGCATAAGTGAGAACTAGAAGTGGTATAAGCCCTACAGGCACATGATAATCATGCGTGTCTTTTTGGCACACTTTTATTAACGCGGCAGCGTTAACGAGTTCGTTTCGCAAAAATTCCGGTGTCGGCGTCGTTGGTTGTGAGCGAAAAATCATCATCTTGCCGGTGGCCGAAAAATCGAGAAAGATGCAAATAAAATAATAAAAAGCTTATTAAAATCAAACCCAGGGCGTCTGCGTGGCAAGCAGGCGTTCTACCACAGAGCCACACTATTGCTTGAAACTGGCTCAAAAAAAAAGAAAAAAAAACACTACATGAATGTCATGTAGTGAAATTAGTCTCCCTAACGCATGTAATATTGCGTAGCAGAAGCGTAGGCTCGCGCCAGGCGTCAAAACATGTGAATTGCGCATTGAGTGGGGGTTCTAAGGGTCCACCCTTTACAAAGCGCTCAGACGTATTTAATCATCATTAACTGCAAAAACATCAACAAAGTGAGCAGCTGCGTAGGTTCGCCTGTTGCCTTACGGATGTGTGGTGGGCCCTTCACTGATTCGCAAAAGGAAGAATTATGGTGTAGTGGGCATTTAACAACTGTACTTGCAGTAGGCATTCTGGGATAGTTTGAAACAGCCAATGTTACGCGCACAGTCGTTCGTTTCCTTACGGCATGGTTGAGGCATGCACCGAGAACCGAAGCCATGCTAGCACTTGAGAAGGCGATGCGCGCGGGGCCCGGTTACGCTATCGCGTTCTACTCTGGAAGGCGAAGCTCAAGCGTCCTCTAAGTTTTTGCGAACACTTTTGAAGATCAAGGTTCACTGCACTACACGAAAGAGCGCCCTTCCCTCACTTGTCCGTTCTTTTAAAGACGATAGTCTTTCTTGGGGAACTTAAACGCAGAAATTTTGGTCTGTCTTTCTGTCTTTCTGTTTGTCGGCACGTCACCCGATTCAGCCAACCGGCCAAAGTTGAACCACTTGCTTACCGTCCACCCATCTTGAACTGGTATGGCTGTTCATACTTGTGAATGTTGTCGATCAAAAAGTAAATATTACGCATATCTGAGGCGTAACATCATTAGGTAAGTATTAGGTCATGTGTTCCTTTAATAGAAAATACATAGATACGCAATTTTAAAGGCCTTGATGGTATGCGTTTAACGTTGAGACAGTAACGCGTTTATTAAAAGATTGCCACAGCTGAAGCGATCAGCGGTCCAAGCCGAGCAAGCGCGAGCGCCAACAGCAACCGTCTTCGTCTTCTTCTTTCGCAGGCGTTCTTGTCTGCGCCCAACCATGTTACAAATCACTCCCCCGCGGAAAAGGAGCCATCCTGGCGACCTAAGGAACAGGTACAACTGGTGGGTCATAATGCGGCTTCAGTCGATCGACGTGAACAGTCTCGCGGCCGCGACAACGGCGGTCCGTAGATGATTGAACAGGCTCAATCATATAGTTAACTGGGGATGCTTGACGTAGGACGTGGTAGGGGCCTTCGTACTTAGGCAGTAGCTTTGTGGAGAGGCCAGGAGCGGAGGAGGGAACGCGAAGCCACACCAACGTTCCAGGTGAATACGACTGAGGAGGCAGGTTTTCGTCGTGACGGTCCTTCTGGCCCTACTCGCCCTACAATGTTACAACCCTAGTTTCTTAAGGTGCGATGAAAATGCGACTGCGCTGAAACTGGTCCTCCTCCGTGCCCTCTGCACAAGCTCATGTTGTGTTTCGGTTTCGGTTCAGTATTGCATTTTACGAATGACAGGGGGCGCCGCTCTGGCATTCCTGTTTTACCCAGGCGACGTGTAAGAGAGTTTGCGGAGAGTACTCGTTGAGTGCGGACGTTTCTTCTCCTTCGGCGCATCGCGCCAAACAGCGTGTTCGGGCTGGCCGGCGTCCCCACCGGTCGCGTTGGTCACCGCCGGTCTTCGCCTGCCGCTGCGCCGTGACTACCAGCCCGCACAGCACTCATGTTTCCCGACGTATTGCCAGATGGCGTCCATATTTCACGCAGCGCCTCTTCTATCGTCTTTAGATGACATTTGCAGCGAAGCACGCAGATACGCGGCCAATTTTTCTTATACGCATTCCAAGTCTTAGAAGAGGCAATATCCACTACCTTCGTGTGAATGAACTAGAACGTGCGTCAGTGTAGCGCGTCAATTTTTTTTTAGAGCGAGGGTCAAATCGAGGAAGCGTCCATTTAAACATAAATTTTGAAAACAAACGACATTCAGATGCCAATACAGAGACTGTGGGGTTTTCCACAGAAACTTTTTAGGGCTGCACATTTTGATAGCGGGGAAGGGGGGGGGATATCAAGTTCAAGCATTTCAAGTTTTCAAACTTCCCGTTTTCGACACACATCCGCATTTCATTTCTCTTCGCGCATTTCTGGGATCTGTGACGCACATAGAAAACGGAAGCAAGGGGGCTTGTGTTCTTGCACTTACACATGGAGTTAGCGATCTTTGAAACCCCGAGGTACCTGCTATTTACTTAACCAGGTGGCAGGAACCTCCCTGCCTTTCTTTCATCCTTATTCTCTCTCCCTCTCTGTCTCTCAGGTGGCAGGAGGCACGGCTCGCTGGTGTTGCGCGCGCACAGTTGACTTATTGGCTCCTCAGGCGCGCATTTCAAAGGGGCCACTCGGAGCGGTGGGCGGTGAAGCACAGCTGTGGGCGGCATTTCCACCACCATCCAATGAGGGGGGGGGGCCTGATTCAAAACTCGGGAGTGGCTCTGATATCCTCTGTGCTCCCAATTGCTCACCGCGATCAATTAACCAACGCTGACGTTGCCAACTTGAGGTTGTGGACTCAATACCGACCCTGGTGGTCATATTCTGATGGAGCTGGGGCCCACACACGTTCGTTTGCCATCCATTGAATGCATGTTCAGATACTGGGTCCTTCACCTCAACGTGCCTCCTGATCACATATCTTACTTTTTGGAACGTTAAGCCCGAGATTTCAATTCATTCACGTTTGTAATCAGTTGACGCCTTCCAGGCGCCCTGCCCTCCCCTTCAAGAAAGGGCAAAAATATACTTGACCTGCAGAGCAAACCGCCGGAGAGAGAGTTAGTTCATTTACTGCAAAATTTGGTTGATGCAAAGGCGTCTGAGTGACATTAAATTTGCCAGCAGCGGTTTCTGATTATAACCATTGTATTTCTGCGTATTGTGATTAACATGTTATTTATTTTGTTCTCTTTTCTTTTTAAATGTCTGATACCTATTGAAAGTAAATGTGGGAAAATAGAGCATCGTATCTGGCAGAACAGTTTGATTTCATTAGCTATGTCACTGTAAAGAAAAAGAAGAAACAGAAAATTATCCGGCATTTAAAAACAGGTCGTATAGCTATATACACACGAAGGAAAGTGGCAGTGTAATATCCGCATTGTTATTTTTCAGCTATATATAAAATCACACCTCTTAACCCACATATTCCCAGTGTCGTACATATAGGACGCTTCTTTGATGCACTCTAACATCGCTATTTCTTTAGCTGATGACTAGCGCCACCTGCAGCACATCAAGCAGGCCTCACTCTCAACGTGTGCAAGCCTAGACATTACTTGCTTTTCATGCTGCCACGTGCCGACCGCTTTCTCCGGGCAAACGCGTGCTTTGTGTGAAAGACGTCATGGAGAGGAATTGCACGTGAAATGCCGACCGCTTTCGCCGGGCAAACGCGTGCTTTGTATGAAATACGTCATGGAGAGCAAGAAGTGCAACGTCGGTGTGCACGTGAAATGTTTCAAGGCTTACCACTCCGGCACATAGCGCCCCTAGTGCCCAGTGTCCTATATGAATAGGACGGCTTGAAAAGCAGTGTTGTGTTTACCTGGCAGTAAATAAAGAACTTGTGCTTTCTTTTGATTGTAGCAGTACACTTTTTTGTGAAAAACAAATTTGTTTTGTCATTTTTTCTGAGTTTGTGCATATATGGGTTAAGGGAGAGTCAGGAAGAACGAACATTGAGTATAATGTTTACTGCTTGTAAAGACGTTCCTTAAAGCACTGCAGAAATATTTGACTAAAAAAATCATGAACGCTATAGTTACAAGGTTAATGCCAATTAACAGACAATCAAGCCAAGGAAAATAGTAGACTTTATGTGTAGTAATTGCGATATAAGCGTGAAGAAATTAAAGTGGACTAAGACAACTTGCCGCCGGCAGGGACCAAACCTGCAACCTTCGAATAACGCGCCCGATGCTGTACCAATTGAGCTACGACGGCGGTCGTCCTCCCGTACACTATATCGAGTATAACTGAGCATTTAAACCTCGGAATGTTAATCAACGTCGCTCGTAGTCATGACGGCGAGTGTGGAACTCTCTTCTTTTGCCTGCTGGCGTAACGTAGCACGTGACGCCAGCAGGGAAAACGCTGTAGTAGATGATATTTTAAGAAACTGCATAACAAATCGAAGTATTTGAAAAGTATTAATTTGTTGACTAATATAACCCCAATTGATTAAACATAAAGTAGTTATTACTGTCCTTCGTCAACAGGCACACGCATGCGTTGGCCGATCATTAAAGGGGTCATGAACCACTTTTCCAAGTAATGATCTAATGGCCTCAGTATCGGAGTGTACTGCCTCCCGAATCGATTGCCGCAAAAATTTCTCGAATCCGTCAAGAATCAGCGGAGTTACGGGGGTTTGGCGCACGCTCCCAGCGCTTTCTCTCTTTTCTCGTGCCGGCGAGCGCACTGGAAGCTAGACAGGGAGGGATGGCATGGGGGAAAGAAGTTACGCCAGCGCGCGTCATGAAACGCGATCGCTCTCCCGCTGTGATTCGCTTGCGCGAGTGCGGCTACCGTGTACTGAGGAGTGCGGCGCCGGCAAGTGGTGGCACCCCGCGGCAAGAAGCGCATCTGATCCGAACGCCGCTCTCAATTTACGTCGGCTATCGGCCAATAAGCATGTTATGTCTCTTGCGACGTACAGCGGACAGACGCCCCGCGCACCGACGAGAGTGAGAACCGGCCTCTGTTTGAAAAGAGGGTGCCTGGGGAAACGGCAACTTCGCGCTCCGCTTGTGGCCATTACGCGACGCGCACGACTGTAATATTTGGCAGAGCAGTTCATAGCCGTGTCAGCTTTCCGCAGGATGTGTTTTTTCAATCAGCCCAAGGGGTGCTTCATGACCCCTTTAATATGACATATATAGGGTAACGGAAATGCTGGGCGTCGTTGTCGCTGCACACCTGTGTCTCAATTTATCACGAAAGCTGGTTCGCTGCTGAGGCGATAAAGTCGTCGAACGCTCCGGTTCATCGATGAAGTTCATGCGAAACCTATGCTGCTGTTTGCTTGAGAAACCACCTTCGTATAGCGCTTTCGAAATGTCATTGTCGAAACAATCCACGGGAGCTTGTGGTATGGAAAGAAGAGCGTCTTTTTGACGAACTCTATGAGACGTATATATCATGCGTTTTTTTTAGTGAATGAAAGTGGTTCTGACTGGAAGTGCGTAGAAAATGTTGAAAGGGAACGTTCGCTATTGCGTATTCGTGAAGTAGTAGAGCTCACGCTGCTGTAGAGAGCAGCGCTGACAATGATGTCGCATGCTGTAACTGCATTTCTGTTCTTCACTGCTGCGGCGTGAAACAGGAGCAGGGTTGGCGCCGACGAAGTATCGATGGCGTTTCCCTTCTTTTGAGGCATTTTTGTCCGCATGAACTACGAGTACGAAAACTTCACAGCGTTGAAAACCCGAGAGATGGGTAGATAAAGCTTAATGTGGTCGGCGGTCAGAGAGAGATAAACAGACAGGGAAAAAGCAGGGATACGTTAAACAAAGCTATCCTTGATCAAGGAACGCAATAAGGCGATGACACACGAAGGAACAAGAATACCAGAAGATTTGTCCTTGTTCCTTCTCGCGTGGTTGTCTTAATGTACTACTTGTTCAAGTATGAACACTTACGAACTCTCACAAATTTCAGTTCATGTAAAGGTGTCCTGGTTGGCTTCCCTGCACCGGGGAAGGAGGAAGGGAAAGGTAGTTGAGGCGAGAAGTTCACTTCATAAAGAGCCCATACGCGGCTCAGCGTTCATCACGTGCATGTATTGTAGCGAAGCCTTGGAACTCTACAGTGGGTCGTCCTCTCCAGCACCTTCTAGTGGGTCGCCCTCTTCGTCTCCTTTCGGAGAGAACGCAGCTCATGCTGAGAGTCGGCCCCACCTTGACTGTCTCTGTCGTGCATCGTGGCCGAGCGCCCGCCAATAAACGTCTTTACAATTTGGTGGAGAGTGCTGTGCCCTTAAAACAACTTCAGTCCGCATTCGGTGCTTTTGGAGCTCTGATCCCGTGCCGTGCCATCTACCATGCCTCAAGACGCCGCCCAGCAAACGCCTCCATAGACGGCATGCCACGGTGTCCCCCGCATCCGCGACCCTTCTGTCTTCACCGGCGTTGATGGCACCGACGTCGAGGACTGGCTCGCGATTTACGAGCCTGTGAGCATACCGAATAAATGGGACGAGGCAGGAAAACTGAGCAGCCTGGTTTTCTACATCGCGGGTGAGGCAAGCCTATGGTACAACAACCACGCATCCGATTTTCCTACGTGGTCCGCTTTCAAGACCGCCATCATCGATGTCTTCGGCCGCCCTGCTGTTCGTAAGCTGCAAGCCGAACAATGTTTACGCGAACGAGCTCAACAGTCCGGCGAGTCTTTCACGAGTTACATCGAAGACGTCCTCGACTTGTGCAAGAAAAGCCCACGCGACGATGTCTGAGTCTGACAAGATCCGGAGCGAATGAAGGGCATCGACGACGGTGCCTTCACCATGCTGCTCGCCAAAAATCCTCGCACTGTGGCAGAGGTCATCACACTGTGCCAAAGCTACGAGGAGCTGCGCCGGCAGCGGCTGATAACCCGTCACCTCCATCACGCGACGCCGATCTCGCTGGCTTGTCGGCCATTTCGGACCACTCCGTCTTGCTCGCCGAAATCAAGTCATTCGTCATTTCGGAGAGAACGCGGCTCGTGCTGAGAGTCGGCCCCTGCCTTGACTGTAGCTGTCGTGCATCGTGGCCGAGTGCCCGCCAATAAACGTCTTTGCAGTATGTACGACTAGTAAAACATAAGACTGACGACTTTCTTCCGCATTAAGCGAAGTCACATGATGTGTTTTCCTCGGTGTCCAAGTCCCCGCTTGTACCCTCGCCCCCAAAAGTTTGCGGAACGCGAAATTTCCGAGAAAGCTATAGCACCGCTTTGCCTGAAAACATAGCCTCCAAATATATGTTACAGCCTATAGTAGTGCCTGCGACCTATGCCGCTAGCCCGTAGGTCAGAAGCGCCGTGAACTAACAGAGCAGAAATTCGCATTTCCAGTGGAGCCCACGATCCGTATACGTTTGTGGGCGGGTGTACATGCATGAGAAATGAGCGTAGCATTTCCTCAAGAAAGAGAGGCCGTTATAGTGGTATACATGTAGCTGCCACAGCATTCACTACTTTGGTATAACTGCTGCAAGTAATGGTTGAATCGGTAAACTTACCGACTTAAAGGAGTAGGCGCTGTTGCTAAGAGGTCTCAACTGTCGGTTAGAAACACAGTTGGCACCGTCAGGTACAACTGTTCGCAGCCTAGAGTACATTCATTGGGGCGGCTATATGGAATACGGTTCGCTCAAGAGGACTGAGAAACCAGACTGCCTGCGCTGTCTTCGTGTTCACATTCGTTTGAGTTCCGTATGGTCTATAGTGAGGATCTATTGGCATTTAATCCCACACCTGCACGGCTGCTATCGAGGGGTATTTTGTAAAGTGCAACTCTTGTTGATATGACTAAACTTTGTTTCGATTACAATTCACGTCAAGGTATACGATATTTGAAGCTTTACAAAGCACTCGAAGTATTATTGCCATTTTAGATAAAGGTAACCGGTATTTCTTTTTTTTTCAAGAGCCTCACGGCTCAGCGGCAGAAACCTTGGGTTACTAACACTAAATAAGCATGTTCTGTTGCAGGTCGAAACTATCATTATTTGTTTGGAGCCAAGTGCTAAAACATTTTGGATAATGTAGTAGTGCACACCAAAACGAAGGAGCTAATTTCCATTAATTTTGCGCATTTTGTTGATAACATGTATTTGTTGTGAGGTTTGCATTTCAGTTTCCGAAAAGTAACGCCGCGATTACACACCAGCTCGAATATCTCTTTCACGAAATCCCACAATTGCTGTCCCAGCGGCCTCACGCTGGCCAACACAAGAGCTAGTGATAGGAACATTACGAAGAGTGTTTAGCGCTCCTGTTCACTTAGCAGAATTCATCTTATACGACTGATTTCGCTAATCAGAAGGTTGAGCAGTCTTAAAGGGTCACTAAACCCCCCATATGTCGAAATTTAGTTGTGGTGCTGCAGTTGTGTACGAATATTCAACAGACACGTAGCAGGAAGAAGTTTTTGAAATCATGCCGTAACAGCGGAGCTACACGCGTTTGATGATGCAAAAGGGGCGCTCGCTTGGTTCGCTCTTTCCTTCGCTGCGCTCCGTTCATCAGCTTGTCTCTCCTCTTGGCCGAGTGCTCCTGCTCACTGTGCGAAGAGGCGTGGTGAGCGCACCTACCTGTTAGCAGACAAACATGTTCATTTTGTGAATGACATGACCAGACGCGAATGATGACGTCATGACTAACGCTGGGGTTCCCGAAAGGCCCGGAAAGGACAAAGGATTGTTTCTTGGAACTTGTGGCGCGCCCACGGCTCGTAGCGCTGCCGCGTTTGGCTTGTTGATCGTGACGGCATTCTGAACTCGATGCGCGCGTTTACTTTAAAGGTTTAAAAAATTTTGGAGGTGATTTACGGGCCCTTTATGTCTAGTCGTCACACCAGAAACCGGTGAAGGCATTTCTGAAGATTTTATCTGGCAGTTGCCCACTACAGAGAGACTATATTTCTTCCGTTCCTTGCTTCTATCTTGATTTTTTAGAGCCGTAAGCTGTTATATGAGCTCACAACAACAGCCAATGTTGGTTGAGATAGTGTCCGCCGCCGTCGCCACCACTGCTGATGGCGCGCAAGCCATTCGTGAGCTGGCAGTACCGTGCACGCGGAGGTAACGCAGAGAAAAGCATGCGAGATAGATAACGATTACTGTTATGGGATAGAAAGACGCAGAAAGGATTCGCATAAGTCTTAGTTAACTGAAGACGCATACAGCTTTTGGTACAGGAAGATGCGAACGCGACTTTCAAGGTCTATATCTTAAAGCAAATAGGCGCACTATGGGAACAAGGACAAAAGGAAGGAACCGACGACACAAAGCGCACACTCGCAACTGAAGGTTTATTGAAAGAGTACACATAAATACGTTACAAAAAAAGGGGCACGTGGTGCAATTTTCCTCGCCGAAACAAAACAAAACGAGATGAGTATCCCCTTAACAGATCATGAAGGCGCATGCGTCTATACACAAGATATGAACCGTTACCAACTAGCCCAAATGGCTGTTTTGCTACATTTCAAGGTCTACATGCGCGTGCTATATTGAATAACGAGATCAACATCCGATTTTACAGGGACTCAACATCTATTATGGAGTGCCACTCCCATAAGCGCCATTCAATACGTTTCGCGTCATCGTCGTTGGAGGCTGTGGGATGATGTCAGTGTATCGTATTCAATGCCACGGAACGCTGCCGGCGCGTGTGCGAGACCTTACAGCAGTACCACCGCGCCTCAGCACAAAAGAGCGAACTTTCCGAAATTGCTTGTCCTCTAACAAGCGAGTGCCAACATTCGCGCTGGCACCCGCTTGAATCAGAACTGAGCTGTGAGAAACTGCAGTTTGCACTCGTCGCGTCGCAGATCGCTTTCAAGATAGGGCCCGCAAGGCCGTGCTAAGTCGCGCCTTAGGCCCTTGGCGCCATCCCGCGGGTAGTCAGTGAAAGAGCCTATGCGACGCCGAAGCAGCCGAAGTAGCTCAGAGACGTGTGCGTCGGCAAAAATAAATGAATTTTAGAAATAACTCACCGTTTGCACTGAAGAGCATGTATGCGCTCGTGGCAGAGTTGTTTAAGGCGTCTCGTTGCAGAGCAAAAGTTCGGTGGTTCGAATCCGTGGTCATTCGCCGTGCACAAATTTTCTGAAGGACTAAGGAGGACTATTTTAAAGACGATAGTCTTTCTTGGGATACTTGAAATTTTGGTCTGTCTGACTGTCTGTCACACGATTCAGCCACCCGGCCAAAGTTTAAGCACTTGCTGAACGCTCAGCCATCTTGAACTGGTAGCTGCGTTCATACTTGTGAACATTGTCGATCAAAGAGCAAATATTACACATATCTGAGGCGCAACATCAACACGTAAGTATTAAGTGGTGTGTTCCTTTACTAAAAAATACATAGATACGCAATTCTAAAGACCCTGGCGTTTCTTAGGCTGCGCTGAAAATGCGACGCTATGCACGAAAAAGCCCTCTGCCGACGATATGGTGCTGCCACCTGGCAGTGGCCCTGGGTTCTGCACAAGGTCATGATTGCCGATGCCACTGCCAGATGGCAGTGGCTAGGCTCTCCCCAAATGGTACGAGACCAGCATCACGGGTGGCCGCGGATGAGACCAGGACTCATGTAATACGGCCGGCAGAAGACTATCCTCTTTCGACGACATTTGCAGCGAAGCACGCAGATACGAGGCGAATTTTTAGTTATACACACACACAAATATATATATATATATATTTGTGTGTGTGTATGTGTGTGTGTGTGTGTGTGTGTGTGTGTGTGTGTGTGTGTGTGTGTGTGTGTGTGTGTGTGTGTGTACGCGGCGGTGGCAAAGGTGCTCCTGGAGTGTCCATTGTATTGCTCACGGAAAAGACGGAAGTAGTGCTGCGAATGTATATCCTGCTATCCCCATTACCAAATATGAGAAGAAAGTCACAGATTTCACTCTACCTATGAAACAGTGAAGTGACTAATGGGCTTACGTGTCAGCATGCAATATCATTCCGGTGAGCACTTGATGTAGCAGATGAGTTCAATCTCATCTTGCTGCGACCTTTAAAGTCACTCTAATGGCACGTCAACTGGTAGGGTCGATGCTTCAGGGAGTTGGCGCGACCTTGAAATTTATGTATTAGCGCGAAAGGTGGAACACAATAGTGTTCCAAGGACGCTCGCCTTCGGATAGAGGGTACGCGGGTTCGAATCCCCCCTCGTGAACAATTTTTTTTCAGCAAGAATTTTTCTCTTTATTTAGATCTTTCTTTTCGTCTGTCTCTTTTTGTCTTTCTCTCTCTTTGTACTCGTTTTCAGGTAGCCGCACAGTGGCACATATTCGTCAAGATGATGATAGTTTTTCGCGATCGACTCACAAGGAATGATTTGCTAAACAGCTTCGCTCTTAAAATCACAGTTCGAGCCAGAATCGATCGAACCCAGGCATTCTGCGTGGCAGTCTACTACAGAGCCGCGCCAGTACTTCAAACTGCTTCGCGAAAAGACAGGCGTCATGTCATGGTGACGTCAACTATGGTTGCGGTGTTGGCTATGCGCTTATAGAGCAATGTAAGCAACTTTACACGTGTAGTCTTATAACTGAGCAGGCTATAGTCAAGCAAGTAAAGCTGCTATGGTGGCTAGTTGGTGCCCCATAGCAGTTTTGTCCAGTTCCTGGCAGCGCGAACAAGCCATCTATAGTCAAGCGTTGCTCGTACCCTGAGAAATACGCCAACTACCGCTAGATCTGACGCCCGTCATCATAATACAACGCGTTGGCGGGCTAGTCGGTGTGAATCCTTTTTTTAGCCCGAAACGACATCCCAAGAAAGAAGACAAGACAAAGCGCTCATCGGCGTCATCGTAACGTAGCGTGCACTTCGTTTTCTCAAAACTGACGCCTGTGCTCTAACGCAAGTGCTGACGTTACATCGGACCGTCAGCTAACCTTTAGGTGCTAGTGTAGCCGACATGCCTGGTAAGCCCATATTCTGCACACAACTGCTCAATTTACACAAAGACGTCGATCCACCTCGTAATGCTTGGCTTCAAAAAGGCAGTATAAGCAGATACACGCCCGATCGCTTCGCATGAAATGATTGTTTCGCATTGGGGGGACCAAAATCGAGTCCCACAATGCGTGAGATTTGCTGGATTTTTTTCGGCAGATTTTACGTTTTATTTATTACCATATTTAGGAAAGTTGAGATTGTGCATACGTTAGCTATTACTTCGCAATGTGTGCTTGTTATTGGCTATTAATTTTTCAAAACGATACCTTACCATCTCTTGAAAGCACCTTCTTGGTTTTAGGCCACTCGAAATTATGCAGCAATGATCTCGCCGTAAAATCTAATATTCCGATAATGATTAGCCGATGTGTAGAAACTGTCATTGGTAGGATTCGGCTAGGCACGGCCTATACAAAGAATGCCGTATAGGATAAGAAAAGCCCACAGTGCTACCTGCTCATGTGAAGAAGCTTAAAAACACGTAGAACACCTTCTTCTACACCGTGAAAATTATGCTGGTTCTCGTAAGAAACTTTTGCAAGAACTGCGTGGTTTGGATAGCCGTCCACTATCGATAGCAAGAATTTTGGGCCCACGGCCAACCGAATATTTTCGAAAGATTCCTGCGCGCATTAGCGCATTTTTAGGAGCTTGCTCGCCAAGCTTCTTAAGCTCGCACCTTGTCCTCACACTGCGTGACCGTCGGCGGCACACACCACGCACGGCGCAGCTGCGTTCTCTCCGGTGATTTCAAGAATGCTCACTAGATGACGCCGCCGCTCAAGGCGGCACACACCACGCTCGGCGCAAGCGCTAGTTAGGTGACTGCTCGAGGGCCGCGCCTCTCGTTTGGCTCGCTTCCTTTCTCTTCGCCGGGAGCTCACTAAGTGAACACTCTTCGTTGCCGCTCCGCAGCATGAACGGCAGCAGCGCGATGGGCTCGCAACGCAGCAGCAGCTCGGTAAGATCTCGCCTTGCCAATAACCAGCCAACACATGATGTCACGTTACGCTCTCCGATGCGTATTGTACGACTGCAAACGTCCCATCACCATCAGGGATACCTGTATCGATGTTGCCTTCTCGAACTTTCCATTGCGTCCCATCATCGATGATCCCTTGGCAACATACTTTACTGATCATAAAGCAATCATCTTTAAAGGGAAACGAGTCCCCAAGCTCATCGAGGGACGCCCTTCTTGCACTTTGTAAAAGAACATCTCTTGTGTATATGTAATGCATACAGTTCATCCATCATAAAGCAATCATCTTTAAAGGGAAACCAGTCCCCGAACTCATCGAGGGACGCCCTTCTTGAACTTGGTAAAACAACATCTCTTGTGTATATATAATGTTTATAGTTCATCGAAATGTATATATACTTCATCAAAATGTATACAGAGCATCCAGCCTTACATTATTAAACATTGTGTATGTAATGCATAAATAACAACGTTGTCACGTTTATATACGATGGTAGAGGAATGGGTTTGAACTTGGTAAAACAACATCTTTTGTGTATATATAATGTTTATAGTTCATCCAAATGTATATATACTTCATCAAAATGTATATAGTGAATCCAACCGTAAATTAATAAGCATTGTGGATGTAATGTATGTATAACAACGTTTTCACGTCTATATATGATGGTAGAGGAATGTGCACGGAGCATTCGCGGGTTACCCGATCATCTCCGAGCAAGCTCCTCTAACATCATTCACTTCGTGGATATTTGGAAGAATAAGAAATATGACAAAGTTACTAAATTCGATGAAAATATTGTTCGCATTGTTACTATCGACCTTTATTCTTAACTACATGCTTCTTGTATTTTCGTGTTTGTGCAGCATTTGTTTGTGCCACACAAACATAAGAGTTGCAGTTAGAGTGCGGCACTTAATAGATAATTTGCAAGTGCCTAATGATCGACTGTGCGCAACATCCTGGCTAACTTTTATTTTATGCTCGCACATTTCGTTTGTGTGAATATTTGTGTGTTATGAACTTTGCTGTTGAGTGGACACTTTTGTGTATTGGAGAACTGGGTCTAAGTACGCGAGTGTTTCGTCCATGTTCCTATTTGTGTAGTTCCGTGCTTGTTCACAACTTTGCGACGGCAACAATTATTAGGAGGAGCAGACGGCGCTACCCAGTGGCACCAACCTCTTCTTATGCACACTTAATTAAAAAAATCACGTGGTCGTTGATGCATTTGCCTAAGACGACTAGAAGGCGAAAGCCATCTTGTTCTTTGTATACATCCTTCACCTAAAAACAGCGCAAAAAGACAGGGGACCCGTATATGATGTACTCGTCAGCAACGTGTTTTGATGCGTGTCCATAAAATAGCGTGAAGCCCTGCACAGTGAAGGAGAGTGAGAAATGTTTTAATGAAAAGCTAGAGATGTTAGCCTAACAATGAACGAAGGCAGCCGTGTATCAATCAGTGATCGCTTGGAAGCGATTGAGTAGCGGCGCGCGAGCGCGAACCTATTTTCATATTTGGCGTGTTTCGCGCTCTTTTCTGTTTTCTCGTAAAAAACAACCAGGCAGATTTCAGCAAAAGTTAAGTGCTTGATTCTGGGGTTATTTGAGGCAAGGTACAAGATAAAGTTAATATTTTACCGATTGGAGCTAGAATAAAAAAGTTTGGTAATTACAATAATGAATTAATTAGCGCTTAGTCATGAAAAAAATACAGCTTGTATGTACACACGACTACCACTAATATACAACAAGTAGAATTTTTTTAGATCGCATGGTTTTTAAAAAAATCTTGGTCCAAGTTAGCTGGTATGGCCGGTATATATCTACAGTGAAACCTCGGTGATACGAATCTCACGGGTCCACCAAAAATATTCGTGCCATCCAAAATTCGTATCACCAGAAAGCATGAAAAATTATCATGCGACATTTTCATTCATTGTTTTTCAGGGCCGTGGCAACGTCAGGAAGAACTCTGAATGATTGTCAGTTAAGTTTTCAGGTGTCGGCAATCATACCAGCACTCGTAAATATACGGCCCGTAAGCGCGTCTTTGATTAATGAACCAGGCGCGGTGTGACCCGCGACAGTAGTAGCCGCCTCCGAATTCCAGCATGCTTTTTCGCATGACACAGGAGTACTGCGGCGAGAGTGACGGAAGAAGTGCTTTGACTGGATAGATCAAGGCCGCAAAATTTCAGAACCATGATCCTATGTCATGCTTTTGTGATCGCGGAGGTGTTGGGGATGTTTTTGGGAGATTTACGGCCGTGCCTACACAAGTGCGACCTCAACAGTCGCGCATGTTGACGTTGTGAGGCTTGTCTCCTTCACCAAGACCGTCCTCGCCTCCTTTTCGCCCTGGTCCTCCTTTCATAGGATTTCTGGTGCACGAGGCAGGCACATGTTCACGCAATACGACAGGAGCCCACGTCGATGCGTTAAAAAAAAGCAGGGCGCCAATGCCCTCTGTAATGTAAACGCGAACGCGCACGGAGACACATTAGAGCCTCAAAGATTGGCGCACACAATCTCGGAGGCCGTGACGCGTCTCTGAAGCTTTATTCTGACCGCAAGAGAAGTATTTTTCTTATACGCCTTGTGGGCACCGCCTATAGAGGCGCCACTGATAGCCACCTAGCGGGCGCCGCCGACAGTACGTGCGGGAAGCCGAGCAGACGACAGCGCTTTGCACAGCTTTGCTGTGAGGAGATGAATGAAGTTCGCGGCTGCTATTTCCCCTTCCTGCGGGTGCCAGACAACTAATTCTGCACTGGCAGCTGCAGGAAAGGCGCGGGCCTCTACGAAAGTGTACTTGTGAACGATGTTTGTCACGAACGAGCGCTTAACTAAGCGCACGTCGCCGATTTCGAACGACGGCATGAAAGCCTGGCGCCGACTGTTCGTGCGCGACAGAGCGCGCGCATCGAAAAAACAAGTATATAAAGGCGCCGGGAGCGCGCCCGCGCGCCTCTTACCCTCTCCGCAGAAGACGCCACCGACACAGCCAACGAACGCGAAAGATCGGGATATTTGAGAAAGCAAAGCCGAGCCAGCGGCGCCGTCTGATTCCTCAGACGAATCGGTGAGAGGATCTGTCCCTTTCCCTAGCTTTCGCTGTGCTACGCACAGACAAATCATACGCACCTTCCCGAACCCAGGCGCGAGCCGATACAGGCAATGCAAGCGCTGCAAGCGCGCGGGGGCATAAAGTCAGTGAGGAGTCAGTCGGCGAAGAAGTTATAACAAATATAGAACTTAGCTTGTAATAGCGCGGTACATGTACCGCGCTAGTACAAGCTAAGTTCATGGATGACCAACTCGCCCGAACTTCAACACTTCTGAAATATAGAACGTTTGAGCGAAGTGCCCTGCACGGCGGTCGAACCGAACCAACGCATGCTCAGGCTGATAACTTTGGTCGTCTACCAGTGTCAACATGAACGAGTGCCTTCAGCAAGCACCGATATGACAGAACGAAAGCATTAGAACAAGAAGCGACGTGTTAACCCGCACAATGACGAAGCGGATCGTCTTTGCCAACGAACAGCGGCGATCCATTGCTTCCGTCGCTCTTGCTCGGGAGGCCTTGCGGTGAGTGAGTAAAACCGTGTTCCGGGCGCGTTTTCGTAGGTGTTAGAGCACTCCACTCCACAGCAATTGTTATTCGACATCCCTTGAAGTTTCGGCCACCACACATACGACGAATGTTGCTCATTTCACTACGGAAAAGTGAACAACGCGGAAACACACGTACAACGACGTAGGAAACCACGGCGGCCGTCTGCTTGCTTTCCCGAGAGCAATGATTGAGTTCGCCGCCTATGGCGCTTCCGTCGGCGCGCACTAGGCGTATAACGTGATTCTGACGATTTGGCGATGCCCTCGCTTGCGTTCCCGCGCTCGCACGTGCTTGGTACGTCTTCCGCGACAGCGCGGACACAGCCCCTGTTCGTACTCGGGCGGTAGAGTACATTCGTATCAAACGTCGCGGGGTAAAAATTGTTTCGCAACAACCATACTCCGTTACATTGCTGGCCAATGTGCCTTGGCCGGGACAAAGAAAAATACATATCACCCCGAAATTCGTATGAACTGTGATCGTATCACCGATGTTTCACTGTATATATCTTTCTCGCCATCTCAACTACGTGTTTGCTTACTTTTGAATATGTCAGGCGCTCCTGATTTAGTTGAAAAATCAGTTGTCATAAGTGTAAAATTAAATTTTTATGACCGTTATGCGGAAATGCTTAAAAAGGTCACTTTTATTTGCCTCTGCGAGTGGAATAACAGAGAAGTGTTTCCAAAGAATATCGAGTTTAGCGCTGATGCCATTAAGCCGTTTTAGTCGAAATGAGTTTCAGACGTTGCTGAAAAAAAAGTGCCCTCGAGAAATGACGGCCGATGCGTCATGCTCCAGTCCGACGTCAGATTTGAATTTCTTGGACGTCATTCGTATAGCTTGTTTTCAAGAACTCGGAGAATAACTCTCGCGATAGGAGACTGACGTTTTTCCCAACAGATTTATCTCGAAAATGATTTATTTGTCCATCGAATTCGGAGAAGCCTATAAGCAAGTGGTCTGTGCACGAATCCGCTGTGTTACCGTAGCTATGGTCGTTTTCTTTTTACCGCGGTTGAGTAAACGAATCGTAGAAGACACATCCGGTCGTAAAGGTTTCAGAAGGGCATACAATGCATGGTCAATTACATTGTTAATAGAAAAGCGCGAGTAAAGGCCAACTGTAGATACTATAATTATAATTTTATTACCTCGTTGAACGACGTATCTACAGACTTCATTCTGTTTACGCAAAATATTCTTGGTGTCAAGTGTGACGAAGTTAAGATTAATCATCACATTCATGATGTGAGCGTTAGGTACCCCTCCTTCCCCCCTCCACTACAATGAATAATATTTCGCTGAAAGTAACCTACGTGACCCGAACGTGATGCGGTGGTCAATTTTTTTTTCACTATTACACAGGATTTCGAGCAAAAATCGACATAACAGAAATATTGAGCTAATGGCTGCACTGCTGACTTAGAGTTAAAATATTACCCAATCGTTATTTGCTTCGCTATCAGATATGTATATATTTGCTAGGAGTATCCGAATAGTTATTGTGCGATTACTAGAAAATTAAGCTTTTACAGTTATTTGGGACGCAAAAAGACACATGTCGATTTGCTCATGTGCATCAGCATCAGAAATTTACCTTCAAGTAGAAGGGATGTTTAATTTTTTTTTACTAATTCCTAATATTTGAGGTAATCTCAAATGTCTAGGTAAAAAACTAAAATCCGAGCTAAGTAGCTGACTTTGCTGGGAAATAATGGACGGACTATGAGAGTAACGCTTCGCATGTTTATCCAGATCTTTGAAGGACAACGGCCTGCAGTGCGCGATCATCGTGTTGTGTTGTTGACCTGATGAAATATCGACGAAATCCCTGAATGAACGCAACTTAGTTGCTCAGAATTGTGATTAAGCTTTCGCTATGCAAACCTGGCATGGGTTTGAGTACCGTTCGTTGTTGTATGGTGTGATCGAGAGATGCTCCTCATGTGTAATGTACAGGAAAAATAAATGAGTAAATGATATGGCTTCATGGAATCGAAGTTATTTATTTGATGGCTTATTCGCATATGCTATATATATGTAATGTATGCTTGGGGAAGAAGAAATCAATGAATAAACAAATATTGCGACAGAACTGATCTTTCGACGAATACTGACATTCAGGGGGATTAGCAGTGACACATCGTATTGCCACTGCCAGAACACGTCATGCATGTGGCGTCTTCAGTATGTGAGGGTGACAGATATGTCGCCGTGGCGCTTCTGAACAACGCTTAAATTCTTGTGCTACACATTTTTTTTACAGGCTGATTTTTGACTGACCTACTACCAAGGTGAAACGCTGAGTCGCCAAAAATGTATGCGGGACTACATCACCCAGACAACACAATCACGCGGTCACGACTCTGACATTCTGAAACCTTTATAAATGTCACGTAGAACGTAAGGGAAAATACGTTTGACGTGATCTTTGTGTGCGATCTGCAGTGTTCGACAAGGATGGAGAATCAGTGCAATAGTGCAGTTTTTATGAGAAAGACGGTAGAGAGGGCCACAGTGGGATGGGTAAAGGCAAAGGCGGCAACCAGATGCGAGTGTTTGGTTTGATACACTGCACCTGAGAATGAAAGGAGGCGGGGGGGGGGGTGCAGATAGCGGCTGGAAAGCGGCTTGTTGTATACATTTCTTCTTATCTCTTTATCGTCTGCGCAAGCGTCGTTATAGCAAGGTGACGACGAGGAAGCCGGATGAGACTCGCATCGTGTGCCCGTAATCTATTTCACGTTTGTACAAGAATGAACCACGTGACATTTGGCGGAGGTACGTGTATTCCATGTACGAACCTGGAACTTCGCTCGCGTAAGCTCCCCCTCCCCCCCCCCCCCCCCCCGCTTTTCCTGACACGAACATGGCCTACGAGACCCCTCTGCAGGCTGGACCTTCGGCCGTCCACGTTACCTGCGGCGCCGTGAGATCCATCCATCTTCTCCGGCTCAAGTGAATCGGGCGTGGAAGATTGGTTGTTGAGGTACGAAAGAGTTGGCGCCAGTAACAAATGGTACGACCAAATGAAGCTTGGCTAAGTCACGTTTTATTTCGCGGACATCGCGCAGCTGTGGTGTCGCTACCACGAGGCTGAAATTCCAACTTGGTCTGTTTTCAAGACTTCTACTACAGACTTCCTTGGGCGGCCTACGGCTCGCAAGCTTCACGCCGAGCAGCGCTTGCGGCAACGTGCGCAGCAACCAGGCGAGAACTACACGGGCTACATCGAGGATGTCCTGAATCTGTGTGACCGCGTCAACTCCGCCATGACTGAGGAGGAAAAAATCAGGCACATCTTGAAGGTCATCGAGGACGGCGCCTTTCAGATGCTGCTTCAGATGCTACCACGATCGCGACTCTCGTCTCACTCTGTCAGAGCTTCGACGAGTTGCATAGGCAGCGCGCGATCAGCCATCAAGCCTTCACGACGCCTGACACGTTCTCAAGCTTGCAGCTTGCTGCCCGTCCTGCCGATCAGCAGCCGCTTCTGTCCACGATGAAGGACTTCATCCGCGAAGAGGTAGCGCGCCAGCTGTCATTACAGCCGCTCACGAACGAGCCTGCGCAGGCTTTGGCTTCGAACATTCACCACGCCATTCGGACTCAAGTTGCTGAGGCCCTCCCACCGACGCTCCGACAAGCACCCGTAACTGCGCCGCTTACCTAAGCTGCCGTCGCTGTTCGCCCGCAGTAGCCTATGCCATATTCTTGTCCTATCATGCAGCCCCATGCCTTGCCGACTACCGTGAACGCTGCGTCGCATACCTTTGCGTGACTATCGGCTCCATTTTACTACCGCCCAGACGCGTGGAGAACGCCGGACAATAGGCCCATCTGCTGCGCCTGTAAATAACTTCTTAAGTTCGCGAATTTTTTGGCTACATTCTCGTGAGTTCCCTCGGCTGTCAAAAGAAAAAAAAGCTTGGAGGACGCTTGATCTTCGCCTTGAAGAGTAGAACGCGATAGCGTATTCGGGCCCCGTTTGCATCGCCTTCTCAATCGCTAGCCTAGCTTTGCTTTCCGGTGGACACCTCAACCGTGCCGCGAGGACAACAAGATCCGTGCGGCACGGTTGTAAACGCCTGTAAATTGGCCGTTTCAAGCTATCCTAGAATGCCTACAGCGAGTAAAGTTGCGAAGGGCCCACCACGACATAATTCTTCCTTTTGCGAATTGGCCAAGTACCCACCACGCCTCCGTAAGGGCCTGCGCAGCTATGCACCTTGTTGTTGCTGTTGCTGATTATTAATTATGCCTGAGTGCTTTGTAATTTGAAGGGTTTTAAACCAACCCCTCGGTGTGGAAGTTACATATCGTGACGCCTCGTGCTATTCTACGCTTCTGCTACGATATATTACATGCTTTAAGGACACTCCTCGCACTAAATAGCATTTATATAATGTTTTTCTTTCCGTGACAATTTCAAGCACTGGCGGGCCTCTGTAGTAGAACACCAGCTTGCCACGCAGAAGTCCTGGGTTCGATTACCGCTCGAACCAAAGTTTTTATTTATTATTTGCGTCTATCTCGAATTTTCGCTCACGGACAACGCCGATTTTTCGCTGACAGCCAACGACGCCGACACCAACACCGGAATTTCTGCGAAACGAGCTTTTTAACGCTATCACGTTAAAATAAAATAACTACAGGGAGCACTATAAACGTTTGACATTGAGAACGTTCAGATATGATTAAGATTTATAGCCTAATTAAATTATCAGTTATCATCTATTGATTGATAGCCTATTCATGCCAATATATCTCTCACACATATATTTCATTCGAGGGAACTTTAGTGGTCGGCTTTTACACCGCGTTTGCTTTCCAAACTAGCACTGAGAAACGACGTAAGAGCAGACCCGGGATATATCTTCGTGGTTTTCTTGCTTACTTCTTTCTTTTGCTCTGCGTCGCACATCTGTAAATGAATTCCAGGCTGAAAGATGTTTTGTATGAGTTTGTGCAATATCATTTTTTCCTCATCTATTCTGTTCGTACTTGTAGCCTTATATTGTACAGTTTATTATTAAGTAATTGTGTTGTGGAACCTAAGAATAAGTGTTAGAAAAATAAAGCTACATTGCAAATACTGAGGCTGATGTCAGTCCACTGCATAGTCGTAGCCCATCACTGACATAATTGCACCTATGACTCTTTCCTTGAATAGAAAGAAGTCTCCGGCGTTCACAAAAAGCGCATCAGG
>NC_051178.1:230304485-230384597 GCF_013339695.2 Rhipicephalus sanguineus
AAAAAAACATGTTTAATTCCTGAGAATACATTCGACTTAATGGCTTACATCGCATGCACCTTTTTCGCACTTCTGGTTCTGGCGTATTGATTTGGTGTAGTTGAGTACTGCTTCTTCGTCCGTCTTATTCCAGGTGATTTTTATGCGACCTTCGTCTGGCGTCCATATCGGCGACATTTTAGCGATGTATTTCTCCAGGGCTTCGTATTCGATTGGACCTGTGTCAGGAGCGAAATGATCAACATATGAGAAAACAAGGCGCAGAGAGAGCAACTACGCACACACACAAGCACACACAAAAGTATTATGGCATAATTTATATAAAAACAATTAGGGCAGCTTCGCGTTAGTGATGTCAAGCCTGAAGGAAATGTGGAGCTGGACGGCCTGCCTTGTTTCTCTTTATTTTTCGTTCTTTATTCCTCTCTCTCTCTCTCTTTCCCTTTTCTTCCTTTCTCTCTGTTTTGCCATCTCTTTTGTCTCTGCTTACTTCTATTTTTGTCTTTCTCTCTACCTATTTCTTTCTCTTTGTCACTGTTTCTATTTCTTTGTGTATTTCTTACCTTTCGTTCTCTCTCTTTCTTTCTCTCTCTCTCTGTACTTGTTCTCTCACCCATCAGATTTATTGCATCTCACGCGGGACAAATCAGCGCACGTATTCTGAGAGCGATGCAGAAGATGCATGATGAGGACGAAGAGAAAGAAAAGGACGAAGAGACCGCGTGCCGGTTCATGGTGATGATAGCTTTCTGTTGGATCTGCACGGACTAACGGTCGGCTTAAACAACTCCGCTGTTAAAACACCTTCCAATTCATAGGTTTTGCCTTTCCTAACTAATAATATATTCACGTGCAGCACATACTCATGAAGTCAGCGAACAATGCGGAGAAGGGCCTTTCGTTCGGGGAAAACTAGTGGCCCACATAGAAAAACAAAGGCTCGCTTTGCTGAAAGCGTGCCTATTACGGCGAGCGGTCTGCGTCAGAGAGAGAGAGAGAGAGAGAGAGAGATAGAGAGAGCGCTCTTCATATGCAGGTTGCTTTTCAAATGTGGCCTGGAAGATGTTACCGTCTATACGCTACCTACCGATAATCACGAAATTCGATGAAAGGTGCGCGTAATCAGTAGAGGCCGGATTTTTAGGCATTAAAAAAGGTCGCTTTAGACGTACAAAATAGGCAGGCAAAACAATGTTTTAGGCCTCCAATAGCATAAATATAGGCACAATAAATTTTCACATAAATGCGAACAATTTCAAACGAAGACGTGCGCGACTTCTAGACAGGAAAACAAAATGTTGGCGGAAGCGCGAAGTTCACGTTGGGCTTTTAAGCAAACGTTTTTTTACAAAAATGTTATTGCTTAAGATGGCACAAAGGCGCCAACAGTTGAACATAGCCGTGCTATTGGGCTTTGTACCGTACGGTTCGCAGAACATGGTCTCTCGCGTGTTCTGCATGGTGAGTCACGTGTCCACTGTCGGATCAAAACACTCCTGGGTGTCTTTTCGGCATGACTGAGAAGGGCAGATCAGGATGAGATAGGCAGATCGCTAAAAGACCAGAAGGGAGGGATTCCTCCGAATGGCTGGATCGAATTGCTTAGAGCCAAATTCTCCTCTGGCAGTGAACCACTGCTGTAGCCAGGCGGGGATTAGTCCAGGGGGCTGACCCCCCCCCCCCCCTTTCCCCTCCCCGAAACTTTTCAGTTTTGCATGTGTATATATACACGCACACATACAAACGTATGCACGAACATACATAAAGCATCGTTATACCCACGAAGTGAGTAAAACAAGTTAAAAAAGTCGTAGGCGGATAGATAGATAGATAGATAGATAGATAGATAGATAGATAGATAGATAGATAGATAGATAGATAGATAGATAGATAGATAGATAGATAGATAGATAGATAGATAGATAGATAGATAGATAGATAGATAGATAGATAGATAGATAGATAGATAGATAGATAGATAGATAGATAGATACGCTCAAAGTCGCAGAAGTTCGCTAAGAAATGCTTCGCATTTAAAATTTCTGGCTACGCTACTACAGTGAACACCTAAAAAGTAAATTACATACAAAACGAAAGCTGCGTGCACATCACATTTTTGTTTCGTTTTGTTTTGCTCTTCACTCTCCTTTCCATTGACGGCTGTCCGCGGTTTCGCATTCGCCAACCGCTCGCGCCATGTCAGCGCGGCGGCGAATTCTCGCCGGCGTGTCTCACTTCACTGCTGCTGGCGGTTGTTTCCGAGAGTTGGTTGAACTAGAGGACTAGGTTGAATCCCATAGTTCCGAACAGTCAGTGTTGCGCGGTAACATGAATAACGGTCTCAAAGTGCACCCGGGAGCGAAACTTGAGGATAAATAGCGTTTATATAAGCGCCAATTTTGCGAATAGGCATCTATAGGCATTTGTGCGCATTTAGGCACGAACGCCAATTTTAGGCATTTATAGGCACTATAAAAACACTATAAAAACACTTCTTAACCTCTAATTCATGCTCATATATGAGAATGGCGCGATAGCATTGCAAGGAACAAAATAGGCATTTGCCGGTAACCCGGTCTCTAGTAGTCAGTTACTGTCGCTACCATAAATCATGGATTAAAAAAATGCAACAATGGGCCTTTCACGCGTCAAAAGCACAATACAATTATGACTCACGCCGTAGTGGAGGATAACGGGTCAATTATGACCACCTTGGCTTCTTTAACATGCATCTAAATATATCTACACGGGTGTGCTTGCCTTTCGTACCCATTGAAATGCTCCTGCCATGGTCGGAAATCGAACACGCGCCCTCGAGCTTATAGGAGTTCTGCATCATACGATTCTAAACTACCACAACGTGTTAAAGGAGCCCTGCAATACCCTTATAGTGATCATCTAATGACTTCACTATCGGAATTTATTGCCTCACGAATCGACTGCCGTAAAAATTGTTTAGAATCCGTCAAGGTACGCGCGGAGTTACATGGATATGTAACTGCGCTCTACTCCGATGTGTAAATGCGACCGCGCCGAAAGCTAAGCGGCAGAGGGGGGGGGGGGGGGGAATGGTATGACGACAGGGCAACAAGAAGCTATGACAGTACGACAGCGCTCACCATGACCTTGAGCACTTTCTCTTTTTTTCTTCGCACGCGCGGCTCACTTTCAGAGTGATGACGAGCGTGCTGGTGCAACAATTCTGTATCGTGTGCAAGAGTGACGACACACACACACACACACACACACACACACACACACACACACACACACACACACACACACACACACACACACACACACACACACACACGCACACACACACACACACACACACACACACACACACACACACACTATGGAATGTTTTGTGAATACTGGCCCCTGTTCATATTTAACTGTAACTTACCGACATCGCTGACGATCACGGAATTGGAGAATTTGTAGCCATCACCACCTCTTGCAACGTAGTCTGAGGTAACAATTTTGTAGGTGGCCTGACACTTGAGTGGTTCGTATATCGGCACGCTGCAGTTTGCGCAAAGGACATTGACAGAGATCACTCGGTTATTTTCTGTTGTCAAATTATATTCAACTCGGAACCCTGTAGGTGTAACAAGAAAGGCTGTTAAGGCAGCGAACCAACAAGAAAACGCTCCAAGGAACGCCTACCGTAGTAAGGCATGGTTTATTAAAAAGAACAGGGTTGATCCCTCCGTCAAAGGAATTGGTATAATACGAAAGTGAACCTTGTCCTCACTGAAGTATTTGATTGTTTATTGTACATTGATATACGATAGCTTGCACAATGTATATTGGTGTTTGGCAGCTATATCACCCCTTGACGTGGATGCACCCACGTTCACACCTAGTGGCACTTCTCCAGCCCGACGACTAACGTCTGTGATCGTGATTAAGCCTCTGTGCTAGTAGAACTTTTTAACATACATTTGAACACAACATACAGCAAATCCCGCGCAAGAATGGCATCGACAAGCATATAATGAACACTGGTACTCGATATGCACTCATTCAGAACGTCGTCATCTGAGGAGAGAAACGCCAAGGTGTGCGCTCCCCAGCAATAGGGTAACCTACGCCTGTGCTCACGCATATACCACAAAGCGCTCCAGAAACGCGAGAGGCAGAGTTCGTAGCTTGAGCCGTGAACGCGGGGAAGGCGGTCCGCTTCCCGCTGGCGTGCCTCTCGCTTCACCAAAGCACTCAATGCGCGACATTTGCCCGTCGACGTCTTTGCCTTTCTGCGGCGCTTACTGCAGTGCTCTCATTAGTCGGTGCTATCGCGCTCGAAGCCATAAGCGGCTGAGAAACACCTTTGGTGCATGTGGAAGCTGCACTACTCTGGAAACGAGCCATGACACGCTAACACGACGCGAAAGGCAAGACGCGTAAGTGCGTCGTCCCCGAACAGAATCACTGCATACGCTACATTGCACCAATCGTAGACTTTCCTACAATATTGAACCGAAAGCTCTCGTTGCGCTTAAACTGCTGAAGCGCTCTCTATCTGCGCTCGTTAGTGCCATGATGCAGTACTGCACCGCTCCTAGACGGCACCACCATGAGAAGGAGGTGTGAGAGATATAAGGCGCGTTTGTGAAACCCGGTATCGCAGTGAGTAGAGCGCCCGCGGCACCTCTCGTCGCGGACCTAGAGGTCATGGCTTCAACTCCCGGGTCATCTGAATCCATGAAACTTTTTATTTTGGTTTGCCCTTGTCTTCTGTTCGTGTGCATTATACCGACGTCACTTCCGTGACGGCAGTGACGTCAGTGAAGTCTTGGTGTACCCCGACGTAAAACACTTTCGGGTTAAAATATAAAATCATAAGGTAAATAAAGCCACGTCGACGGTGTTAGCGAAGAAATTTTCTTGTATGTGCTCACTTATTTTTTTGCCCTTTTCCACTGAAGAAGCCAGCGCAGTCGAAGACTGGAACCTCCGCTCAACATTAAGGGTAGAAATGTAATGGCTGCGAGACAAGAAGCGCGGTGGCACCTTTAACGGTATGTAAGAACGCCATTTTGTTTCTTAGCGAAGCTTACCTGATACTTGAAGAAAACGACCTTTTTGCATCTCTCTTGTTGTGTTGTACATTGTCACGGAGTTCTCAAACATGTTCCATAAGTCAATACCAGAGAGTGTGACCGTTACAAGAGAATTTCCATATGGTAGCGTAGACACCACATCGCCCCAGGTTACATTATCTGTACAAAGTAAATAAATAAAACACACAGGAAAAGGCATACAACTCCACCTAAGATGAGGGAGGGTGTGAGTTCTAAAAATATTGAATAATTGCCCGAATATTCGTTATCGATATTTCCAAACAGTACCACTAAGAAGCTTGATGAGAGAGAGCATCAGCTCAGACTGAAGTCTCTTCTTGTTTGGCCTATGGTGAATACTTGGCCTCCAGCTTCACAGAAACCAGTTGTCTCGTTAGAGTGACTAATAAGCTCAATCGACATTCTTCCGAATAGCGCACCCACTCTCCCCAATAACTGAGAAATCATTATACAAAGAGCTACAGGGCCCCTTATGCATTCGGCTAAGGCTACTCGAAGGCTGAAAGCCGCCGCCCCCTCCACCACCATTACAACCGCCACAACGATCATCATCATCATCATCATCATCATCATCATCAATCAGAATTGGAGCCTGAGAGTTGACGTGACTTTTTGTAATGCACACCGCGTTTTAAAGGGCAGCGTCTTTGTTGATGTTTGGGTGATGATAATCATGATGCACTATAGCGCAGGCCTTTCGAAGGGGCTGGCAGCTTTCAATCAGCCACTCGCTGTGCAATTCACATGGTGTGACGCCTGGTGCAATTATACGCTTCTGCCATGCAATCTGTTAACATGACAACTTGGCGACATGACAACTGTAAAACGTGTTCTTGCAAAGCTATTTCAAGCACTGGCTTGGCTGTGTGGCATTGTACTTGACTGCCACGCAGAGCGCCTGGGTTTGATTCCGGCTCAGAAGTCTGTTCTTTATTAAGGTCTCGTGTGTTTTTGCACCGCAAGCCTCGTTTTTAAAGGTCAGCGTCTGATGAGGCACTAAGGTCTTCGCGTTCACTCTTTCAGGCGCGCCTTATGAAGAACGGTCTGCAAATGCGTCATATTTACACATTGTTATAAGATACTCGATATTCAGTTGCAACAGAAAAAATATCATAATGCTTTGATTTGTGTGTTTTACAGTAATTTATCTTAATTAATTTGTAATTAAATATCCATTTATCCTAAGTCATTCATTTCTGTTTTTGTTAAATAGATCTAAATCTCAGGCCAGAAATATTGTGTAATTTCGTTTCCAGTTATATTCATTTTGAGCAACAAAAAATTGCACTTTTCTCGTGGGTCGCGGAGTGCGGCATGTCAAACGACGAGTCGAAAGCGGTAGTGCCTTCAGCAAAATGATCATATTCAACAATACACGGCACAATTAAGCTAAATGAAGACACGTATATTACGCAGGAGGTTCAATTCATCGAAACCCTAATGTGTTTTTCCCGTTCTTATCGACCAGTCCACACAAATAGCACAAACCTGTTGTGTTCGCAATTGTGTACAAAGTGTCTTATTGGATTAATGATACTGTAATATTAAATGGCAGCTTGTTTTGCTTACAGAAGCTTGGAAGCCCCGTTCTGATGCTGCCAGCAGTCACGACAGCGCCGTTCAGTTCCGACCAGTTAGGGCCACTCGTTGTGTTCTCCTCGTCGAGGTAGTACTCAAAGTAAGCATCCGCGATCAAGTTGCCGAGGTTACACTCTTGCATTCTGCATATGTCGTGCTTGTGCTCCATGAGGACCCTAGTGCTGCCTACCACCTGTTTCATTCGTTCTGTGAGGTTTTGTTTGAAAGGCTCCAATACGCATATCATCTCGTAATCTGAAAAAAAAAGAGAAGGTGTGATTATATCCCGGCATCTCTGGCTTGATGCTCCGGAACAGCGGCTACGGTTGTTCAGCTTGCGCTTTTAGAAAACTAATCTTTCATGTAACGATATGTATAACACTAGGGGATGAAACACATTCTAATTAGAAGTATATCACTGATACAACGAACTTCGAAGTATTCCTTGTGAGCACTTTCATTTTGTTTTCCCTGAGAAGAACCTTCGATCTGTACAGCTAAGACAGAATACCCTGCGTAAGTAAATAAGCAATAAACCCTCTGCTTTTCGAAAATTTAGGACAATGCGATAGGAGTAACAAGAGCATTTTTACATATGCTGATATCTATTTTCAATGCGGAGCACCTTAGTGGCCCGGACTGTCGCGGCATGTTTTCACTTGGCGTCAAGCTCAAAGTACCGAAATATAGGAACTGTCTGGCGCGCAACAAATAAATAAACAAATTTTCCTTCCGGGGCTGGGGTTTGAACTACTGTCCCACAGATATGAAAGCGGGTGCCTTGAACACCAGGCCAAGCGCCGATGTTTGCCCATTGTGAACTGAACCGAAGCATACGAATGCGTTCAACCGACGACGCAAAAAAAAAAAAAAAAAAAAAAATGTGGCGTTTTTTTTTCCTTCTAAAAGAATCAAGTCCACTTTAATTGAAACTGAGAACAACGGAATTTTTTTGTTACTGCCAGTATTGTCGGGTCTGCTCCAACAATTTTCTGCCAGTGGGCTCATGTCACCAAAATACCTCAAATCTATATTTTGGCTAAAATCTATATAGCCCACTATCCTCGGTATTCAGGAGTAAAATTCAGATTTGGCTCTTACAGACTGAAACATTCCATTTGGAGTTGAATTAGCTGGTATAAAATAAGTCTAAATCGCAGCGAATGAACGATATAGCAATATTTCGCGACAAAAGCAACACCATCCCTGTGTTTCCGTCGGTGCTGTCCTATGTTGCATGGCATAATGGCGACGAATAGACTTGTAGAGCGAGTGGTCCTTCCAGGCAAAAGGCGCACCATTCTGGACTCTCGGCAGCGTTTACTCGTTCATGGCATCCATTGAAAGCCTTCTAAAAATGTTTCAGCTCTTCTTGTTCTTAGCTCGTTTTATGCCGCGCCGTTTCGTATCACTTCTTCTTCAAGGAATAGATCGGTGTCCAATATTTTCATTTCAGTTGTCTTCCATATCAAATATACCATCTTGGAGCGAAAGAAGCACATGACACTGTAGCGCAAAGCTCGAAAAGAAACACTAAAAGGCAGAAAGAAGTAGGAAAGTCGGCCTCTTACTTTTTATATTCAAGCCTTGCCCTACAACATCATGTCCTTCGGTATGTTCCATCTCGCCCAAGAAAAACTAATTGGGGAACGAAAGCTCGATAGGAAAGCAACTAGGACACAAATGAAACATTTTGCGCGGCCAGGTCGGTTGTTTCGGTCACGATTGCTGACTCAGCGCTGGTTTAATGGGTCTGGCTCAGTTTCATTCAAACAGATGCACGATTTGGTTCATTTTTGACTCGAAACTGCCTTTTTGAGTTCATGTTATTATTATGAGGAATCGCCTCATTTCGATTGCAATTGCTTTAAAAGTGAAAGATAATCAGGCCCGCTTTACGCTCTCGTGAAATTTAGCCCAGTTTCGGTTTCTGGATCTGGCTCTTCCAGAAAAGAAAAAAAAAAAACCGGCACAATTGGGAAGAGGGCATTACAGGTCAGGTCAGTACCAAATAGGTCCAAAGGGGGCGCTACAGGTCGTCAATACCAAAATAGGTCAAGAGAGGGCGCCACTGTATCGCAAATGAAGGTTTCCTTTCCCGCTGTTGACGCCGAGCAGGCTACATGTTTGGAACGCCAGCGCTTGCTTGCCCGTGAACGCCAGCTTCGCCGAATCATCCCATCACGAATTAGGCCAAATTCGTCTGCCCGAGCTAGCGAAGCGATAGCGAAACGCCAGCGCCGACAGTTATGCGCAGACCTACAGAAGAGAGAAGCGGAGGCGAAATGCCAGCGAATGCGAGGTAACCATCAGCATAGGAAGACTGAGACGCAAGCCGAGTGCCAACAAAGACAGGCAAAGCAGCAGCTTCAACTCAGACAAACGATAAGCCAAGCGTGAACAGTGGCAGGCGAATCCCGACGTTTGCTCCGCAGTTTGTGGAGTTTTCACGGTGGGAAACTGGCGCGACTCTTTCTTCGCTTCTGTTTTAAGTTTTAGGTAGGTGTGTGCGAATAATCGAAAGTTTCGAATATTCGTCGAATATTACATTCGAAATATTCGTATTCGATTCGAAAATTGTGTATTCGAAAAGTTTCGAATATTCGATAACTTCGAATATTCGAAAAATTCGAATATGCGATTCAATTATCATGCATAAAATAACTCGTCTTCCACATTTCTGCTGCGTTCGTATCGCTAAAAACGTTGCCGAAAGGAGCGATGCACATCGTAAGTACACGGAGGCACGATATCTGCCTGCGACAAGCGCCTCAATACGTATGATTTATTGCTGGTGCATCTCCGACGTGCAGCGCTGTTGGCGATCATGTAACCGTACATTTTCAATATTATGTGGCCGTAACGTGCCGCACTACCACTCGTTCACTATGCGGGACCACTTCTGGAGAAAGACAGTGACCCACGTGACTGGTTGCGGACTGTAGGCACCTTCAGATACCCCAGTCTGGCAAAGCTTTGCCCCATGTAACTCCCTATACCAGCACTTCTGTTCCAAGCGAGCGTGCCCTTTCAGTGGCAGGGGGGGGGGGGGGGGGGAGGGGGGGTTGTCTCTGTTACAAGGGAGCGCCTGCTGCCTGATCATGTGGAGCAACTCTTATTTCTTCATGATAACATGTAGTCATTACTTTCACTGTGCCGTGATATTTGCTTGTGTTGTGATGTGCATTGTGCTAGCCTGGACATTGTGTTCTGGAGATAGTACTGTATGTTGTGTTGCCAGTCAGGCTGTTAATGTTTTTTTTGTTTCAAATAGCTACATGTTAAATAAAATATCGTTACTGTAGAGGCATTTTTCCTTTGATATTCGATATTCGATTCGATATTCGAAGGTGAATGTTCGTATTCGATTCGTATTAGAAAAATTTGATATTCGCACACCCCTTGTTTTAGGTCAACGCGAATATGATATTTATTGAACGTTAGCAGAGTTAGTTATTGGGCTAGTTGGTTTCGCATGATTAAAAAAAACTGCGCTACAGTTACAGGGACAAAAGTAGACACGACGTGTCTACTTCGTAACTTGTGTCCGCCCTAATTTCGTTTGTCCCTGCAACTGTAGCGCAGTTTTTAAATCATAATTAAACATTTACTGAAGAATTTCAATAAACACAAAAGCGAAATTTCCGACACAATACCAGCGAACCTCGTACTCTTTTTCATCATGATACACAGAAGCAAATTTCCGCGACAGCATCTGAAGGCAACATTTTATACCTGCACCGAAGGGGGTTTTAATCAACTTCGTAAAAACAGCGCTAAGAGAGGACATAGAAAGAAGCGACAAGACCAGCGACAAGACACGGGCTTTAATATTAATCCGAATATATTTCACATAAGTCTAAGTAATGCCCAGCATGTCGATCTTAGCGTATAGTGAAAAGCTACGATGTGATGGTGTTTATCTCTATACAAAAATTCCGACAGTGTGAGTTGGATGCGCTGGAATCTTTTGTCTATCGGCTTCGGAGATACAGTGGCATGAACTTCATTTGATAACTACAATACAAAGGTAACACGCACAGGGATCCAAGGTTACCACTACGTGCAGCTTGCGGTGATGTTATGAATGTATTCTGGATACCAAAAAATCATGCAGTACCACAGCGGAAGAGGTCAAGCCAGAGCAAGAGCACACGCCCAATGGTCTACTATACACAGACGCCGCTTAATACACCCAAATACAAGGCGCGGCTATCGTTAGAATTAAGCAATATACCCTTAAATTCCTGCGAGAATCAAAACCAACTGACCGGCAGAAGGCGTACAGGCAGCCATAGCACTAGCCACCAACAGCGACCACTGCCCTAACGACTTAATTGATTCACAGAGAGCCCTGTCGCGCACAATATTTCATCCCAATGAGAACATGAGAGGACATGCTGCACAGCTCCGGCTTGGATGACCTGTGCCAGGTGTTGCAGCGGTTCCGCGCGGTGGCCAATGCCACAAGAGCCCTGGATTACGAGAACTTGCTCTTATATAAGAAAACAATGATTAAGTAAAGGTCATTCTTTCTCGTTCTCTCCACCTGCAGAAATGTGGCAGATACAACATGCCCTGCAGTGCAGTCCCTCCCTCTTGCTTACTTCTACTTATAACGTTTCAACGCACTTTGCATATTAAGGCCTCACCTTCCTCGACAGAAACGTTCAGAAGGACAGGATTTCCACCCCAAGATACAACGTGACCAGTGCTGTTGAATGTCACATCCAATCTGCCGAGGTATTTCCCGAAGCGGAAGTCCTGCACCACGAGGGCCTTGCTTCCGTCTGTCCTGTTCACGACGTAGGGATACGGACCTTCAGGCTTATCCTCTTTAGGGTGATCCGTACCTACGCGGTCCAGAAGAACAATTTGGGAAAACTGGCGGAAATACGTCACCGCATGGTTCATTATTCTACTTACCTGTGTAAAGGAATGTGTTTGTGTGTCCACCAACCAGTATGTCTATTTCTGTAATGTTCGTGACAATATCGACTTCGCGGTCGAAGCCACTGTGTGTAATAGCTATTATAATATTTACGTTCTTGCTGACGAGATAGTCAACCTCGTTTCGAAAACTAACTTTTTCGTCATAAAATTCCACGTTTGGTCCTGAAAATACAAAATACACTAATTATCAGGGCCATCGTTTGAGAGAGAAAGATGAAAGAATGAAAAGTGGAAAAGTGGGTGATAGGAACGTGAAGAAATATAAAGCAGATGCAAATAATCTCTACTGTTCACAGCGCAGGATAAGAGCTAATACTTGTCAGTGCTGAAGTCTATAGTTCAGGGCTGTTGTCCGTGACAAGTACCGAAGCCATTAATTCCGCAACGGGTTCTGTGTAGCTTTGGAGGCTGGTCGGTGATGGCGTGGTCGATATGAAATGTTAGTGCAACGTCACAACGTGACGTGTCCTTTGTATGAGCCCCAAACTGTATGAGACTCAAAACTTTAAAAGGCAAAAGATAAGTGATTGCATTGATAACTTAGGTCACTCTCTTATTTACTCATGCAACCCCATCCTCTTGCAAGGCGTTGCTGTCGTGATGATAAAGGCAGCGCTGCTAAATTCCAAAGACAGAAAACAGGGATGACACAGACAAAGCGGTTAGCAATCTGTCTATAAATTACACAGGCGCCAGCAAAGAAGCTAGAGGTGGGGTTTTAATGAAGACGAGCAGCAGTAATGCCCACTTATTTACGCTTTGAACTACCCCCGCCCCCTCCCGCGCGTTTCCCCCTCGAGCACGGGCGACGCCGCCTAGGTCGGATTTTCATATTCCGTAATAACTTTAACTGCGCTAAAACAAGGACAACAGAGGAAGGGAAGACAGCAGGTGGGCAACGCGAAATATTACTGCCTGAATGCCAACAAGTTGGCCCAACTTGGTGCTCTTCTGGATTTTGGTATTTTGAAGGGTTTCGTCATCAGGCAATAAGGAAGGAGCAGGAGAGAAAGGAAAGGCAGGGATGTTAACCAGTCTAGAAGGACCGGCATGCCACCCTACACTAGGGGAAGGAATGGGGGAGATATAAAGATAGAGAGAAAGAGAGAGAGAAGGAGAGCACGCACCCACAAAGTCACACACCTCACTGTCATGATAACGCCGTTAGTCTATAACCGCCGGTGCAATTCTGATGTCTTCAAGAAGTTGAGCACTGCCTTCGTCGCCTTCACCCGCGATGACCTCTCAGGACGATATTCCAGAGTGGTTTCTGCTGTCATCAGGCTGTGATTTATGCGAGCTAGAGCGACTGAGAGTGATTTTCTCTGCGCATTGCAGCGAGTACAGTCGCATAGGATATGCTGTAATGTCTCCTCGCTACCACAGTTGTCCCAAAAGGGTTGTCAGCCATTTCGATTGTAAAGGAGAATGACTTCGTGAAAGCCACTCTTAGCCATAAACGGCAAAGCAGAGTGGCATCATTTCGGCGTAGTCCAGTAGGTGTCTGAAGACGTAAAGTGTTCGGGCAGTGGTGGTGCTGGTTGTGCAGTCTACTTGATGTATTCCAAGCCAATAAATGTTTCCACTATAAACCACCCTTATGCGTCACTTGAATACTCCTACAAATGCCTAATTGTCTTTTTCATAATTAGGACAGTACTTATCAAGTTAGATAATTAATATTGATGCAGCAAATAAATGTCTTCAGCCAAAAAAATTACTGGCGGGTGCTCCACTATTCTGAAAGCAATGCGTACTGGGTTCTTTTCCTGTAGCGTGATTCACCTCTGGAAAAAAAAAAAAACGGTGCGCGTGATATCTGGGACGTCCGACCTATAATTATAACGTGAGGCATCCCCGACCAGTACAAACATTTCTGAATGCTGTTCGAGCTTCCTCAATTCGAATATGTGCAAGCTACCCACCTGGGTTTGAACCATATTTCGTGGTAGGAATTACTGCGCCGATAATTCCGATCTTTATGCCATCAATTATTTTTACAGCAGACTTTACAAGGTCGTACGTCTTGAGATGTGGATCTTGTGAAAAGTTTGTATTTGTTCCCACGATTGTTACATTATACTCTTTCATCTTCTGAAGAAAAGGGGCAAGATTGGCCGGCCCGTCGTCAAATTCGTGGTTTCCAAGACACTGAAACCAATGAGAGAGAAATGTCTATTAGATAGATTTTGCAAAATCAGCCTCTTTTTAGCCCGAACCTCCAAGCCTTCGCGAACTTTCGATTACTTATCCTGTGAGAACTTTGTCTTTGAGTCGTATACAAACTTGATTACGCTAGAAGGTCATTTGAGTAAAAGCACTTTACAAATGAGCGAAAGCACTGCAGGACACAGCAAATGTTAAGACAAAAAGACTCCAGTAGTCTTGTTAAGTTCACACTAGCACAGAAAGACTTATTGTAGACATATTGTAGTATGTATGATGTATATTTAATAGGGAGGTTGTCGGGCATGCATTAAGACTTTCGTAATGTTAAATCATGTTATGTAAAAGCAGCAGTCCATTACATAAAGACATTTGTCATCGTTCTAAGCATTCTGTAATTATGTGATTGTAGATACCATGCGATGTCCGTTTGCTGTTGGCTGGTAGTAAAAGGACTGCTATGACTGAAGAAGCCTATGCAGAAGCGAGACCATCACGAGAAACGGGCTACTGCATTTTTACTCATTTTAATGAACTTACATTAGTCTATCCAACCTAATATTCACGCAAACGACTTAATACAGTAAATAATGAGTGAAATGTATCCCTGTATTTTATGTACGCGCAGGCTCTCCCTTCTCAAGCTCAGTATTCTTCATATCCTCACCGTACGGATAGGTACCTATTACCGCAATATTATCTTTTTATAGTACAAAGGCTTATTAAAGTGCACTATTTAAATACTTGTCATGCCCTTTTTTAAAACAATGGTTGAGAAACTTCCAAATGGCTAATGAAGACGTTTTAGTGCAATTCAAGCTCACCGCATAATCGTAATCCATCTGTGACATGACAGCAGATATGACTCTTGATTTGAAGAGGGTGTAGTAAGGAGTGCCTTGAAAGAAGTCTCCGGCATTCACAAACAGCGAATTCGTCACATTTGCTCTAATTTCCTTCATCTGCAAAATGGTTACATGATCACGTCTCATTACCAGCCTTACCTTTCGTCGGCGTTTAGTTCTATGATTACGAAACCGTTGTACATGTATTTGCGGGACTGAAAATGGGAGTACACGAAAGCGTATTTTCTTGATGGATACACCTATTGCGCTTTTATTTGGGGTTCTTCTCTCTCACACGCTCCGAATGTACAAAGTTGGAGGACGCTTGAGCCTCGCCTCAAGAACATAATGCGATAGCCTAATCGGGCCCCGTTCGCATCGCCTTCTCAATCGCTAGCGTGACTTCTCTTCTCAGTGGACACATCAATCGTGTCGCAAGGAAAGGAACGCCTATGCGAGTTACATTGGCCGTTTAAAACTATCCTAGAATGCCTACTGCAAGTACACTTGCGAAGTCCAACTACGCCATAATCCCCCCTTTTGCGAATTAGCGAAGTACCCAATGCACGTCCATAAGGCGACACGCGCACCCATGCAACTGCTCACATTGTTGATGCTGTTGCTGATGATGAGGATGAAATATGCCTGAGCGCTTTGTAATTTGTGGGCCTTTAAACTATCGACGTGTTGTGCAATTCAGGTTTTTAACGCGATAGCGGTAAAGAGCTCGTTTCGCAGTAATTCCGGTGTCCGCGTCATCTCGGCCGCGTTCTAAAGCAATTAAACATGTAATGGGCGTTGGTTGAGGAAATCTTTAAATACACGGTCGTGGTACACAAAACGAACTTAAATACCGACGAGCACATATTAGTAGTGGGCTTCACCGGAATAGGGGAGTAGTGGACTACACGAGACGAGTGAGCTTCAGAATGATTTTTATTAGAATCATACGCCATCAAGAAAGCCTTGCCCTCGACAGCTTATTGTGGTGCATTTCATTACACGAATTGACAAATTATGAATGGCCCTACCACCAAGACTACCAACTTACGCTCATGCATACGTTGAGATAGTACGGTCGTACAACACAGCCTTGCACCTCTACGGGAACGGATCGTAAGTTTCAATCATAATAAGCTTCAGTCATGAGTTTAGACCAGACTCACAAAGCAACTCCAATGGCCACAGACTCGTCGTGATCGGAGAGTGTATGCAATATGTATTTGAATATGCGCTTCAAGCATCGTACATACCGCGTGACAAGGCCGGTGCAGGCAAATATTTGAACGTGTAATACTGAGTGACACCTGCTCAGAGAGTACACTTTTTTGTTGAAGTGGCCGCGCATTTAGGCTTAAATTGAGGTGAACTTCTTATCCCTCCATTCTAAACATTTGGTGCCATCTCTTTCGTTTCTAAGGCAAAAGAGCATTGGTCAGATTCGGGCATTCGTCATATTCGCTTTTATAATCTCGACGTTGCTCTGTATTTTCTAATGCCACGTGACCTACGGTCAATTCATAGGCGTGAATTGCTCATGGACTACGCTCAGGTCATTGGCGCAGCCAAGGGGGTGGGGGGATCGGAGGCGTTCAAACCTCCCAGAAATGTTTTCAATTTTCCATGTGTATATGTATTTACACGGCGGGGGTTCAACCGTGCATCAAGTATGGTTGAGCCCCCACCAAAAGAAATTTCTGGCTACTCCCCTGACTCAGGTGTTTCACATAGCAAACGCTGCTATATGAAACACCCGAGTGAAACGAATCAAACTTTATGTACTCACTTTAGCAACAATTCGAGCCACTCCTCCGACGCACGTGGAATTGGTTACATTGCCGTCAAAGCATGTGCCTCCATATTTGTTGCTTTCGTCAAGGTGAGCGTGAATGTCGTTGGTGTGAATAATTGTCAAATTCAACTCGCCGCTAGCAGCGCCATGACGTAGCCGTAAAACAATTGACGCAAGCACGGCTAGCAGCATCCGCCTTGCCTCATATTTTGGCAGGTGCGCCATTGTTGCTGACAGTGGATAAGAAATTGGCAATATATATGGGTCTGTAATGTAATGAAACGAAATATTCACGTGTAATATTGTGTAGACATAAGTGTGATATTAGTACGAGAAATAAAAGAAATTTACACAACAGTACAGATGAACGTAGCGCTGACAATGAGCTCGCGCCGCCACGTGATTTTTAACAGCGAAGCTGTTTAGCAAGTAGTTCCTTGTTCACCCCGCACCAAAAAACTATCATCATCGTGAACAGGTATGCGCCACAGAAATTGGGTAAGTCCTACTACTCACCACTACTACTCACCACTGGAGCATTCCAGAACAATTGCGAGACCCTCAACTTTTGCAGGATGGTTTTCAGCCGCTCCTCTTCGCGCTGGAAGGTCGCACTGCTCAGCTCGAACCTTGCAGCACAACTCTGGGCCGTCCAGTGTGCCGAGGAAGCCGCTTCGAGACAAGGTCTTAGAACCGCGTCCGCGGCGGGAGCATAGGCCCACCATATTTCTTTCTCTATGGGCCCACCAACAGACGCCGGACTCGAATCCTATTGATTCAGCAATAAAGTTTACGCTCTTCTTCGTCTTCACACCACCTGCTTCGCTCCCGCCATAACTTCGCCTTTGCTCTCTTCTTCTCTACCCAGCATCTCCCTCTCTATGTCGCTACCCCTTCTCAACTAGGCTCAACTCGCTATGCTAAGCTTCCCCCTCAGCAACTTAACTTTACCCATGTTCTCTCTCGCCAGGCTTCGCTCTCGCAGCTGGGGTAGAAAGTGCGACGACGGATCCATTGTTTAAGAAAACGGCATAACAACACAGACTTCTTAAAAACACGAAGTGTTTTCGCCTTCTGTGTTGCTCCCTTTTCTTAAACAATGCATCCGTACCAACTCGACCAACTGTGGGTCCTACTTTCTGGACTACGGATCCGCAGAGATCTACCTCTGCTGCAGACAGCTCCCCTCTTAAAAAGCGTCTTTGAGGCCCTCCATGAGACGTAGCAGTTGCCTTATCAATGAATGGAAAACGGCGCATAGAAATGCGTATGTGACCGGTGCAACTATAGGGCTGCATTTCTTTGCACTCGCGGGCGCCGAGTCGTTTTTTTTTTTTTGCGGTCGCACCTACAACACCAACGACACTGCGATGAAATACAAGCTCCCTTTTAAAACCGGTGACGCATTTCGCGAATTGTTGCAGCAGGATACGCCGACGTGGCGTCGAGCTACTGGGGACCACGCGTCCGTGGCGAAATGAAAACGAGCTAAGAGTCTCAACATGCTAGATTGCACGCGAGAAATTCTTCACGGTATTCTATTCCACCTGTCCATAGCGCAAGGGAACGGTCGATGAGCAGTCCTGGTTACAGAATTGGGCCTGTGCGCTAGAAGCCCTGGGCTCGTGTCACGTACAGGTGCGCCAAAAGTAAAACGGAGCACGCGAGCTGCGGCCAAACGGGGCGAAACTGCATGCGAGAGCGCTCTATCGGAAGATGTGCTGCAGACAGCGAGAGTGCGTTGGCATATCCGGCTAACCGATCCCGATATTCTGATGCTTGCCTTATCGCCGGCTCGAGCGAAGCCGGGCTGCTACCATCACCGCTCGTCAGGGGCGACAGCGGTGGCATTCTTGGCTATGCCGAAAGCGCGTGCCTCCGAAGATGTCGTCACGACGCGCACAAACAAATGCATGAAGCGTTGGAAGCATCACCTGCATCCCAGGCACGGTGGCATGCAGTTTCGCCCCGTTTGGCCGCAGCTCGCGTGCTCCGTTTTACTCTTGGGGCACCTGTACATAACTTTGTTCTTTAAGCGCGTAATATCTTCAAGTCTCTATTTTTAATTATTAAATTTTATTGTTATAGTTTTTGTCAATGTTTCTTGCTTTGTTTTTCGATAGGGTGCGCTGCTATCGCGGACGAACAACTTACGCACGCTTTTCCCGCGCTTATCGCTTATGATGGCGCTTCTAGGCATTAAAAACTAGAATTATCTAACGAAAGCCACAAGCTCTTCGTATGTGAGAGGCAGAAATGCAAAAGTGGACTTGCCCTTATTTAGTAGCAAGGTCTGTCCGTCAAGCAAGCATTACGATGGCCTAGACTAGCACTTTGCTTTGTGCATACTGAGTCATTTCTTGCTTTTCTGTGCTGCGGAAAGCGATTACTTCATCGGGAGAAGACTGTGCGCAGAAAGAAAAAACGACCGCCTACGGCGCCTTTTGAGGAGGAGGCGCAACCAAATGTTTTTTTTTTGAAGTGGCTTTCGAGTGGCGTGTTTTGTGCGGCAGGACCTGCGGATTGTTTTAGAGCTGCCCTTTTGCTATAATTCTTAACGTGAGTTTTTGGAATAAAAGGTGAGAGAAGATGACAAATTTTCTCAAATGCCGACATAAACGCAACATATATTTTAGCCTTTCACGTCGCTAAGCAGCCACGAGTCAAGTCAGGAAACAGGCTGTATCCGTAACATGGCGCTCGAGTGTTCCAGCGGCACAAAGCAAAGCCACTAGTCGTATTCCAACAAACAATGCTACGGCTGCGATGTAGCGCTCTTCCACAGACTACTATTCCATACACGGCATATACGCACTAAACTGGTTCTGACAGGCGCATATCCTGCCAGAACCAGTGTGTTTATATTATCCTGCCAAATCATGAACGAAGAAAAAGGATTTATTCGTACCTTGCGGAGACGCTCATAAAAACGTGAAAATGTTCGAATGGAAACTTCGCTTTAAAATTTACAAATGGGACGTAGCTAGGTAGAAGAAAACTAATGCCGTTTTGCTGTTGCATGGAGCAAATCAGAGTAATATTGTAATTGCGCCTAATTACGTAATTACGCTGTGTTTTTTATTAAACTTCTCGAATATTATAGCTAGAACGAAAGTGTTGATGAGGAAATTGCAGAAAATTACTAAAGATATTCGATCCATCAACTTTCGCTTGCTCTTTAAATGCTATGCAAATATTTTTACCAAGCTGGAAAGAAAGCCCGCTATACTTAGAAAACGCACCTCGAGAACAGCGATCAGTGTGTTTTTCTATGCGCCGTGGGCTTCCTTTCAGGCTTGGTAAAAATATTTGTATAGCACGTAAAGAGCAGCGAAAAGCTGGATCGCGTGTCTGTTGGGATGGCCTGCCACCTTCTGACTTGCTGTATGCGGCGGTAAACAACATTACCTTTCGGTCTCATAAGTTACGCGGTACCGTCTGTAGGTATATGCTACGAGATGTTGTTTTCCTTGGAGCATCCTAAAGGTGACTTTAGAAAAATATGACATTCCTTCTCTCTTTGGCGGAGTTGAACACAAGGCACCTAATAATCGACCGAGAAAAGATCATACGGTGACCTTATTTTCTCACATAGCTGAAACAACAATAACAAAAACAAAAAAACGTAAACAGAAAGAGAAAGAGAGAGAGAATCGTTGGACGTTCCTCTTACTTTACAATTAAGTTTTCATGTTCCCAAGGTGATTTTCTAGAGTCAATTAAATATACGAGTAGGCTAAAGTACTAGTGCCAATGTTCCGTTATCAAGCTGAAACCTTAAAGGTACCCAAACACAATACAAACAAGAGAGAGGTTGAGAGAAATACTTTACTGAAATATGCACTGCCGATCGTCTCCGGTTGCCTGTAACCACGATATTTCACTGATATGCAAATCATTTTGCGACCTAACAAAAACACCCTTATTCTTTCAATGGGCGATGCAAAAGGCAGTCCCTTGCATATAAAGGGATTTTCGAGTCTATACCCCCGCATGAATGTCGCTTACATGGATAAAAAGAGTGGATTACAAAACAGATCTCTGAAGCAAACTGCACTCAACAAGTGAAAAGACAGACGGGCATCTGCGATTCCAGCGGCTTGTCGTCTGTTATTTAAGTGTTCTTTAGAACCTATTTTAAAACTTCTTCGTCAATGTTGATCCGTTTCGTTTTGTACATTAAGCGGCTATGAGCCACATTAGGGAAAGAAAGCCGCGGCACACCTCTGTGTCAGCGCGTCTGTGCTCTGAATGCATGGAAACTTCTCAGGTTCTCCGCACTTCTGCAACCCAGTAGGAGGCGGAATAAACATTTTATTCAAACGGCAAACTGAGGTTCCCGTGGGTGGAGCCTCTATTCCAGGGACCCACTGGCTCTAGCGGCTCGCTTGGCCTGAGGATTACGCCGGGAGAGCTTTGCTCTAATTAATGCGGCGGTGTCTGTCCGTCTTCAAATCTACGTGATAATGAGGTGTGGATTGACCAATCCATTCGCATTTCTTTTTTATAAATTGTAGTTTAGCCAGCCGCCAGGTCGGTATCTTGCGAGCACGCAACTGGCAGCGTTTATCTATGACCGAGGTTTCTCACTACGTTCTTAATACTCGGTCTTGACCACCGGCAATTTAACTTTTGAAGTCTTCCGTAACGGGTATTACTACAGAAAGAACAATGCAAGTAGTACAACATCATTATAGCTGCAAGAGTGTACGGCAGGTACTCTTGCAGATATTTCTTCCCTATGTTGCACATATCAAATGCAATTGCACGTATCAAATACAAGTGACAACAGAATCACTATCGGCATTTATTCGACAACAGCCTCTCAATATGCCAGATATACATTGAAAGAAACATCACTGTGGATGTAATTGTGAGCGGCTTATCTGAACGCTAGTCGATGCTTCTTTCTGAGTGGCTCTCGTAATTGTGTGTAAGAAGGCCTTGAGACTCGCGCATTATCTGCTCAGAAAATACGAAGCGTTTTTTATTAGCACAGACATGCGTAATGAATAGGGGTGAATAATCAGCGTGAATTACTTGGCGAACTTACTTACTTTGACAGCTACTCATGTTCAAGGTGAACAGACAGGTGCTTCTTGAACGTTTGCGACCTTTTGCGACACGTGTGAAAAAGGTCATCAACGCAATCTTCATGACTAATCACGTGAAGAGCAAGAGGGTTGTTCCAAGGCAATAGTGAGCATTATAAGTGATGAATACGGCAAAAGGACATTAAATCGAATCCAAATATAGAACGAATCGGATGCTACACGTAGCGTTTTTATTCATAATGATGCCCGCCTTCTCAGACAGCGGCATTTCAGTCGATGAACAACTGCTTGTCACATATAAATACAAGCTACGCCATATGGGAAACTCAGTTAGTACTCCCACGTGAGCACCATAACAATAATAATTACTGTTGGGGTTTAACATCCCAAAACGACGATATGATTATGATCGAGGGATGCCGTAGTGCCGGGCTCCGGAAATTTTGACCACCTGGGGTTCTTTAACGTGCGCCTAAATCTAAGTACACGGGCCTCAAGCATTTTTGCCTCCGTCGAAAATGCGGCCAGCGCGGCCGTTATTCGATTCCGCGACCTTCGGGTCAGCAGTCGAGCACCATAACCACGAAACCACCATGGCGGGTCCCCGTGAGCACCAACAAGCGCCACAGAACTGTTGTTTCGATACAGAAGAATATGCCACTTATCTTCGAGGTTCTTCCCAACACTTCCGAAAATATTTTCTGTTTACAACATCCTTTATCTTACTTTAATAATAAGTATAGGGGTTTAACGTCCCAAAACCACGATATGATTGTGAGGGACGCCGTAGTGGAGGGCTCCGGATATTTCGACCCCCTGGGGTTCTTTAACGTGCACCTAAATCTAAGTACATGATGCTCAAATATTTTCGTCTCCTATGTGCCTTCAGCGTACAACCTTGAAAAAGCAAGAGTGGCAGCAGACACAATGTGCCCTTTTGGAATCTATGCACAGCTAAGCTTCGTTTCGCAGCGTATATACATGTTCTTGTTCGGCGTGGTGAACGCTTTGTGTTGCATTGTTAGGTTTCGCCTTCGTCCATTGTCGGCAAAGGCTGTGGTGCACCCTTAAGCATCTTTTGCTTAATATGGTTGAGTTCAAAGAAGAAATCTGGTTTTCTATGCCAATTGCTTCGGGTACCTGGCCTCCTCTTGGAAGCTTCTGCCCTGCCGACAGCTGGGCGGGCAGCTGAACGAATATTTGAAGTGAACAAAGTTAATCCGTCGTGTAAAAAGTTGAGCGTGGCATCCCAGTTATCACAATGCTTTACGCCATTTAACCGTTTGAAGCCTTCGAGTGCACATCATATGTAAAGTTTTAGCAAAACCAACTGCTGATACGCTGACGGCTAATAAATATTCTGTTGTACGAGATGTCCGGTATGTCATCGTGATACGCCAGGTTCACTGCGTATGCGTTGTCTCACCGGAGTACGATCAGAGGCATGCAGCTTTACGAGATTTGTCATCACGTGCCACGCTTGGTCGCAGAAATCTATCAGTATCAGTGGAGGTCAATAGCAGGGTGAAGTTTTCATGTGGAGGCAATAGCCTAACTTGTTCTTACAGTACTAAAATTGCAAATCACAATTCGCTGATCGGGGCGGCATTTCTTCATGCTGTTCATCAGCGCTTGTCTTTGCCGGTTATACAGCATGTGCGCCTCTGAATAGCGATCCTTGCCAGGTGAAAGTGCCCATCGCCGTTTCCGGATTCCGGCGAGAAGAAGTGTGCAAGGTTGAACGGACATCCCAGACGTAATGTGCAATAGCACAGTCTCCAACGAGACAGAATGTACATCAGAGCCGGAATGTTCAGCAAGCGCGAGTGTCTCTAATGAGGCGTTCTGTCTTGTTGAATATTATCACTCTTTGGACATTCAGAGCGCCCTCAACGTTGGGTGTCTCGCGGCGCATCACAGTGTTTCACGCGTATACGGCTATCCTGTCATCGAGTTTTCGTTATCCTCCTTTCTTTAGTAGCCTTATCTATTTCTTTCTCTTGTAAATGCGCACTTTAATGCAAGAAAATGCGTGTTATAGTCGGAAACCTATTGCAATATGGGCAGTTAAGTCTTGACAGAAAAGCACGAATCTCCTGGATCCACTAACTGAATCTGCTTTACAAATATATTCCTAATTTTCATTCGTCGGTTCCGTTTCCACAACTGCCCTGGTCGTTATTCCTTGAAGCACGACTCGACCTTCAATTGCGGCCTTGATTGGAGACATCTGCTTGATGTACTCGACCAGGAGCTCGTACTCAACCGGACCTAGGAAAGAGGTATGGATAACACGCCAATTAAAACCCGGACATCATTCAGGCATACAAGAACTCGCGTTGTTAATTACCAAAAACATGCAACACGAAGTGCTCGCAGGGACGGTCAAATGAGCATAAGACACACATATGCAGTATTCTATCATTACTACTTGTAAAACGAAGCCATTTTGTGAGGTTTTCTGTTACCGCCTTCGACCCAGAAGCCCCGTGAGATGAAGAGATGCTTCCTTTGTTGCTTAACAGTGCAAGCTGCCACGTCGCAAGGCCACTGGTACTCACAGTCGTTGTACAGTACTCACGGATTGAAATGTAAAAATTTAGGGCTAAGTAATACACGTGCTTTCGTCTTGAGCGTCTACAGTTCGTGTCATATCGGCATAATTTCGACTCGAACACTTACATAAGAGCGAACATTACCTTCAGCAGCCAGATTTGCAGCGACACGACGCGGTTATCACGAGCAATTGCTCATACGAGTGATTACACTAAAAAAACAAATAAAAAACGGCTGTCGCGTGTCAATCCGCGAGTAATGTACAGACGGGTCGACTCTTAAAGGGAACACTTGCGTTTCGGTTATGTTCGGATTTCGCTCTCGTGCAAAAGCATAGCGGCTTAGATCTGCATAACACTACTGGTGGTTGGCAGCTCCGAACCCTTATGATAGACCAGTAACGTGCACGAACAATCTTTGCGCATCCACTAGCCGTTAGGGGGCCAACAAAATGAAAGTTGCTCATTCGAGTGTTCCCTTTGACAGTGGACCGTACTGTACGTACACAGCGGGAGCATACAAAGACAGACAAAGCAACGAGCGCCCCCTGTCTTGTTCTCTGCTCTGTCTCTATCCGCTCGCGCTCCAAGTACTCGCTATGTTGCACCAAGTAGCCCAAAGAAACTTGCTGTGAGTAGCTGCTAGTATTTTTCCTTTTCCTTGAATGGCTAGTCCTATTATTAATCAGCGATCACGCCAGGCTATCACACATGCCAAGGGACCAATGAGTAACTCGTCACTAGAGGCGTCGACACTGGCGAACGCGACCTGCCCATTGCCACGCCAAAACGTCTCGCACTGCATGCCGTTTACATGCGCTCGCACCAGTTCGCATTGCCACCACCACGTCCAATAGCCACAAGATTGTATAGACGCGACGTCCTGCTCCAGCACCGTTGATTAGTTCAGCAGCCTTTTGTACTCCGGCCGCGGAGCTAAAGGTCAACCATCAAGTGACTGATTTCTTTCGACCGAATCGACCGTTTGCGATTGTCGCTTTTCAATCAACTTTGTCACGTGACCTTTGCGACTCGCCGGTGTAAGTCAACGTCAAAATACAATTACGAACCAGAAGAAAGCGATGAGAAATCGCTAAACAAGGAATGTCGCTGGAGTCAACATTTCAACAAGAGTGGACTTTTCTTCACCAGGAACCCGCCATGGTGGTCTAATGGTTATGGTGCTGGACTGCTGACCCGAAGTATAGCAGCATCGAATCCCGGCCTCGGCGGCCCACATTTTCGATGGAGGCGAAAATGTTTAGGGCCCGTGTGCTTATACTTAGGTGCACGTTAAAGAACCCCAGGTAGTCGAAATTTCCGGAGCCCTCCACTACGGCGTCCCTCAGAATCACATCGTGGTTTTGGGACGTTAAGCCCCCAAAATTATTATTTTCTTCGTCGGGGCCTTACGAACACAAGTCCATTCGTCGAAACTTTGGCTCCAGCGACATTTCTGGTTCACCGTTTCTCACCACTTCAAACCTCTACCTTCGCCGGACTTTCTGTTTTTACTCGAATAGAATTAGAAGAGAGCGGGTCATTGTAACTCGTACAATACTGTTGCCCCGTGGCACTTATTTTTGCGGGGTGATGAAGTCTCGGTGGAATGAAGGTGACGATTTATAGCAAAGCTGTCTCGAGCCGGCGAAAACTCTTTTGGGAGGTGCTGATAAACACGGACGCGGCTTGTAGCACCGACGCCCTTTATTCATGAATCGCGACGTGTGCGCGGCGAAAGAGGACGCACATTACGGCGTTTGCAAGCTATACCTGGCCACAACTTTCTGTGGCAGCACAGCTAAAGCTACGTGGGCGGAGCTTCTGCACATGTGTTACTACGCCAAGTAGTCCGTTCGCGGGCGATTTCGGTTTTGGTGTCGTGAGCGCATAAAACATGTGCGTTTCCACACGAGTATTCATGGCTCATGATGTTATTTGGGAATTTATGCAGATAGTTTATTCACAGATATAGTCGAAATGTACCACATGACTTGATATACTTAAGCATGCAGCACAAATACCTGGAATCGTTGCTGAGCTCTTCTGCAAATCAAATTATATAACGCTAATGTGCTAGCGGTTCAAGTCCACGCGCAAAGCGAGCACCATTTAGTATTGTTTACATTTCTTTTTTGGGAAAGCGATAGAATATTTTGCATTGCGAAGGAACGCAGGAATCAGCTTTATTAAAGCGGTCGGTTTTACTTTTCAAAGAAAAAAGAAAGCCACGGCCCAGCAGTAACTGCGCAATCGGAAACCTTACGCAAAGGTAACAAACCATTTTCTGAATTTTGGTGCACACAGGGTCGACATCGTCGTTTTCCTACATTTGGAGACGCTGTAACTTTCTGGAGACGCTCACGTCATTTTGTCAGGGGACGCGAAGGCATCGAAAGGCAGCAGATATCTTGGCCACGACCAGTCAGGAGCGGGCGTCTCACGTGTGCGATTATACAAACGGGTGAAACGCGTTCCTTACTCCCGTGGTCAAGAATGCTTTTTTTTTTGCAAGTTGAAAATCCCGCTGTCAGTCGCATAATAGACATGAACGCGTCTGTTGCCGAGGAAAAGCGGTGCATGGGTGATTTTGTCGCCGTAAATCGCTCTCATTCAAAACGCCAAAACACCTCCCGCCGTAGACGCCGACGGGCACGGTGTTAGACGCAATCTTCGGTGCGACTGTATCAGTAATAGTAGGCAACCGAAATACCCACCATGTATGCAACGCATTTTATGAAATGGGCCACTTATTTTACATACTGTTTCCAATCGCAGTTTTGCTTTCAAGCGGCTATTCTTGCTGAAGACTTGAAGGTCACCGTCGTCACTGTCAAGGAAGCTATCGCGATGCGAGACCCACTTGCGATGGTGGTATCACTTGCACACTTCTTTCTCGGTGATAGTATGGGCAAACCAACAAAATAATTCACAACGCACCGCTGTCTTCGTTTCATTCTGGTCGATGAACGCAGATCACCTAACGAACACGCGCTTATGCTCACTTGCAAGCTTCTATGTGCACCTGTTGCAGCCGAGCGACGCCATCGTTGTTTAGTGGGGACGGAAAACGTGAAACGGACAACAGAAAACCTGAAAACTCGAAAGAGCGAAAATCGCTAATCCTTTACGCGATTATCATTCTTACTTTCACCGCAAGCAATCTTGAACGTAATACGTATTTCTTTTCTTTTTATGTTTTCTTTTATGCTACGTATTCTACAAAAGCTAGCGTTCGCGGACTACATACAGAAGCGGAGTAAAAAAGTGCGTGGTTTGGTTGCGTAGCCTTCGCTGTGCTGCCACAGAAAGTTGTCGCCAGGTATACGAAGCGCGAAGGTGCTTGCAACACTACGTTGATCTCACCTCCTTCGCTGACACTGGCGCACACGTCAAAGCCATCTCCACCTTTGGCCAAGAAATCGGTCGTGGCGACGCTGTACACGGTGTCATCCCGTACGTCTTCGTATACGGGAACGTGGCATCTGGTACAAAGGATCTCTAGCCGGACAAGCCGTTGGTTGGCCGGTCGTGTCATATCGAATACAACTTTCATACCTGCGTTACATGAGGCACATATAAAGAAGTCGCACGGTTCCATTTGGATTTGGCTAACACGACTCGAAGGCGAAAGCTCTTCTTTTTTCTCTCTCGCCGAATAGTTAGTGACATTTCGGACACTATGCGAGAGCACTGTTTGCCCTCGTTTCCTCAAACAGTTAAATCTGTCACATTTATATTTGGCCATGGAGAGGGCGTTTTTAATCACAACAAAAACAGCAAATTGCGTTTAGAGTAAATGCCCAGTTAGTTAATTATTCCGTCTTTCATTTCCCAAACTGTACACACGACTGAAACTTCGTTCTAGCCTATCGAAATGCTACCAAATCCTATTATTGACGTCGCCGGTATCGAAAGCGTAGTTCTAAAACTCTGAGTACAAAGAACGATACGCTGGACATTAGAGTTTTAACTAATTAGTTTGAAAAACTATCATGTGTCTAGGAAACACGGTGTAAGAATATACTCAGGTGATGACACTCTTCCCCCAACGCATGGGAAACCGGAATCCACGCGCGTCCAGATAATGTTCGGGTTCTTATCAGATGACTTGCAGTTTCATCGGCGCCGTCTTAGAGGGCGCTACGACAAGCGGGGCAGTCGTCTCCATAGCAACACGCATGCTGCTGATAGCGTGCATTTTTCTGTGCCATTTTGCTGGATAATGTGCATCCGCTAAGCGGCGTCGAGGGGCGAAATCGAGAGAGCAACAGGAGAGGGCACGGCGAGCGCGGCGGCGATGACGCAGCACCACCGTGATTCGGTTACTCGCGGGCGCTCTCCGCCTCAAGCCATTAGATGGCGCACCGCTCAACGGACCAATGACCGAACATTTTCTGGCCGCTTAGGCGCGCGCAGTGTCAACACCTGAATATTCTTACACCGTGCTAGGAAATAAACTTATGAATCGTGATATTGTTCATTCTTTTCTTTTTTGAAATTGTTTTCTCTGATGGTAAGCACGTTAGAGAGTGCTCCTCCTCTATATATAATATGTCTTTACTGTATGGTTACTTTTTTACTTTTTTACAGTATTGCTTGCTATTTGCACGTGAATGTCTTTATATTGCAGTAAGAATCTGGTGTCACTAACCTTCATACATAAACTACGCAGGACCTTTCTGAAGAGTCTCCAAGAGCGAAGAGCAAGGTAAATGAGGGGCTACAGCGAACACTATTAGGTGTGCTGCGCTTTTTCTCAACTCGCACGTATTAATATCTAGTGAGCGTCTCCTGAGAAGGCTCTTAAACAGCATTGTCTCTCTTTCTCACCCGACACGTGAAGAAAGGAACCCGCGGGTGAAGAAACGTTGTATGACGCCACCGACAACTCCATCATCCTCTTGAGGCTCTTTCCATTCATAGTGGCAACGACGATTGTCTGGCCGAAAGGTACCGCCGACAAGACATCTCCCATCGTAACGCTCGCTGTAGAGAAAAGAAATCCCAAAAAAGCTCCTTATCGGAAAGGTTTCTTTGTCACATCTGACGCACATCGATCTCATAATAAACTTTTGTGCGCTACACTGTTACTACATGAGGCGTATTGTGTGGTTGAATACAAGGTCCTGCACAGACAATTTTACGAATAAGTAACGCCATTTTAAGCTGCCATAGAAACCATCTAACGTGGTTTTGCACTGCCTCCGGGATCGGCCTACCTTTGACCAAGCGGCGATGTCACGTGATTACGTCATCATGTGACGTCACATTATGTGGCGGCATAGTGACGTCATGGTGTCACCTATTTCAACGACCTGTGACGCCATTATGACGACATATGGTGGCGTCATTGCGTGATGATTTTTGCATGACTCGTGTTGATACCGACGCCGCCACCGACGTTCTGTTTTCGTGTTTGATGAAGCATCTAAGGCTTTCGCCTTAAAATAAAATATCCTGTACGCATTTTATTGGAAGAAATGGGTTCTTTTTTCGTTCGGTAGGCATCCTTGGTCATTGCATAGCGTTCGTCTGTTTAATCAGTGTAAGTGGAATCACGTCAGTTTAGCCTCAGTTAGCTAAAGATGTGACACCGTGCTTGTTTACAGATATCTAAAACTTTCTATTCATCAGAACATTTTGAGAAAACAAGTACATCTCGGAATTTCAGAGGACGTGACGGCCCGCTGCGGTGAACAGAAGTTACTTTAGTGTTTTAGGGACGAAGTTTCCCAGCATCAGTCTACGTGGATCCAGTACAATACACCATCTTGAAGAACCATGCTTAGGCGTATGCTTCATTGTATAACACGAAGATATTTGACGTAAATGAGGGACATATTTCTGACCTCTCACTTCCGCCAAGCGGCCAGTAACATCCGCAGAACACCACCTAAACACAACAAACACTACCTGCTTTCAGAGCTATTGTTTTATCGCCAACGAAGACCGCTCACTTTTGCGCTTTTGTCGCATAATTCCAGATGTCAAGGAGAAATGCCGGAGCTAAAGTCGCACGCGTAGAAAATGAAAAGTATTACACGAGGACAGAACTGCTTGCAACCGATATCACTCTTCATAAGCGCTCGTTACGTTGAACAGACCCTTGCACCTACATACCTTTTATGTATTTTTAAATAAAGTTGCTTCACGTGCAAGCGATGATGGTGGTATGCTACTTTCCCGCCAAGACACTGCCTGTGCGTTCAAGGGCCGGCGAGTTTTTTTCGGGTAGTGGTTGAAAATTCTCAGTTTTTATCGCTTATTTTTCTAAAGCCATGACTCTGTATTAAAGTCATTAGATCAAAATATAGGTAGAAATATATCTGAGTTAATGTTACGACGCTGCGATGTGCTTACGCTAGCTGATAAGTATGAAAGAGTTGCGTCACTGCTGTACGAAGTCACGCATTCTGACTGTAAACTGCGCCACAAATCGCCGATGTATTGCTATGGCTCCTCCGTTTGCAGAGGTATGGCTGTCATAGCAAGGCGCCATTAAAACTCACAGGGTCCCTTATGCATTCAATTAAGACGACTCGAAGTCGAAAACCATCTTCTTTTTCCTCTCAGCCGATGTATTGATGTTGCCCCGCCACCCCTCGAGAGCTTTCGGCATCTAACGTGGTTTTGCACTGCCTCCAAGATCGGAGGCACCTCACCTGGTTTTGCGTTGCCTCCGTGATCGGACCACCTTTGAACAAGCTACGATTTCATGTGATTACGTCATCATGGGATGTTACGCCACAGTGACGTCGTGATGACGTCATCACGTAATGATAATCTTCATTAATTCATTCTCTTTATTTTCCAGAATAAAACGCATCTTTTGCATCGCTCGTCCCCGACGCCGCGGGACGCCGACGCCGACGGTCAAATTTCGCGTTTGTTGAGGCATCTAAGGCTTCAGCCTTAAAACACGTTCAGCTCATGCTCCGTGTACCATTGGCTCACCTGTTCTGGGGATTGGTGCGCGCAGGCTACCGCCGTTCACGATAGCCGCATTCACGTTCGACCACATGTCGCGCGAGCGCGGCTTCCTGTTGGAATAGTAGTGGAAGTACGCGTCGGCTGCCAGGTTGCCCAGGTTGCACTCACGCAGCCGGCACACGTCCTCAGCGTGCTCCAGGGACACTCTCGAGCTGCCCACGCGAACACGCATTGCTTGGTACACCGTCTCGCGGTGCGGCTCGATCACTGTCAGTATGTGAGGGTCTGCGGCCGCGAAAATGTGGGATTGCTCATCAAGCGTGCAAGGCTGTGTCTCAGATTATTGAAAATAAAGAAAACATAGCTCAGTTGTTTTTCTTTTACTGCTGTCGAGAGGACGTAGACACTGTAGGCGAAGAAGTCGGCATCGTGAATACGTAAGCCTATTTACGAGCATTAAAAATGCTGCTCTTGACTGGACCGTTTATGGTTAATACTGGTCAATAAATTGCACTGGTTAATAAACTGGTTAATACTGCACTGCGCTACTTAAAGGCGTCAGGGCTGCGAGAATAAATAATCTCGATTACTCAGTAGAAGGCCTCGGTTTTCGTTAGTCACATTCATATGCCTGGGTTTTGGTACCTTCTGGTATTGACGAATTTATCAGAATCGGATTTCCCGACCAGGACTTGACTCTTCCGTTGTCGTCGAAGGTGACCCTGAGGAAACCGAGGTATTTGCCGAACCAGAATGCTTGGGCGACGAGACCAGTGGTGCCATCTCTCATCTTCACTGTCGTTGGGTAAGGACCAGCGGGCACGTTTTCGGGTGGGTGATCAGTTCCTTGTGCAAGAAAAAAAAAAGAATTTTCATGTTAGGTGATCAGTGTGTAATCCAGCAGTAAAGCGGCAAGAGCTGTTGAAATGAGGAGGCTCGCCCGCGCAATGTTCTGAACTGCGCGAGTATGGTACGAATAGCTGAGTAGGAGATAAAGAATTCCTGAACCCTAAACACTTTGCTTTGTCGTAGTGGAAGTTAAGGAATGGGAAGCCGACGTCCTGTAGTTAACGCCGCAGAGCCTCTCTTTCCCCACATGCGACCCAGAACAAAAAAAAAGTAGAAGACAAGGTTGTCGGTTAATGAATGAGCTTTTAAAATTGTGGCAAGTAGATGAAACCGAGAAAAACAAAAGCGACAGACACATATTTATTATGAACGCAGTTATGCATACCTATACCTATACAAAAAGATTTTTGACACTAAAAAAAACAAACAAACAAGAGACATTCCTGGAATATAAGTTTAGACCATATTAATTAAGAGGTTAATTGCCGAATGTAGACAGCAACCTCAGTCAGTTCTTCATCGTGCTCAGTCATAATTCTTCATCGTGATCAGCCACGTGCAGCATCAGCAAATTGCACGTAATACCTTACAGATGTGTAGCGGATACCTCGCTTATCCGCAGAAAGACGAATAATGGCGTAGTGGGTGCTGTCCTACGTCACAAAAATTTTGATTTATGGCGTAGTCGATACCTTGCGGAAAGCTAAAACTTCAAACACATTTGGCTTTGCCCCAACACCAGCCCCGCCACGGTGGTCTAGTGGTTATGGCGCTCGACTGCTGACCCGAAGGTCGCGGGATCGAATCCCGGCCGCGGCGGCTGCATTTTCGATGGGGGCGAAAATGTTTGAGGCCCGTGTACTTAGATTTAGGTGCACGTTAAAGAACCCCGGGTGGACGAAATTTCCGGAGCCCTCCACTACGGCGTCTCTCATAACCATATCGTGGTTTTGGGACGTTAAACCCCAGATATTATTATTATTGCCCCAACACCAGGCTGCGCTCAGAATTCGCATTAGGCAGTATCGTAATCGTCGGTGAATTTTTTTTTATCGATGCGTTCCTTGATCCCAGTTTCAGAGGACGAAAGGCCGCAGTATGACGTCGAAAGCGCGAATGACATACGCGACAGAGTGGCACGTACCATTGTAGAGGAAGGTATTCGTGTGTCCGCCGATGACCAAGTCCACGTCGGTGATGCTCCGCATCAATTCAATGTCCTGCATGTAGCCTATATGCGTGATCGCTATTACAATTTTCGCGCCCATCTTCTTCAGCACCATCGCTTCCCTCTGTACCGAGTTAGCCACGTCGAGGAATTTAACTGTCCCTGTAAAGTATTACAACAAAACAGAGAAATCCCGGTATGTCCTGCTGGTAGGTCTTGGAGAAAGTTTTCATTGAGCAGAAAAACAGTAAAGCAGCTCTTGAAGAATAAAAAAAAAAAGAAAGAGTCCTTTTACTATTTCTGGAGATTCCTGACCTGCCACATATGTAACTCCCTTTAAAGGTACACATTAACTCTCTTTTTGAGATCAATATATTCTCTTCGGAGAGGAATCCCCAAAAGAGTAAAATGACTTTTTTTTTCTTTCTTAGAGTGAAGGACAATATACGCGGGTAAAAGCCGGCTGGATTTATATTCTTGGTTGTTCCTTTATGCAAGTGGCGTTCGCAAGAGATCCTCGGCACGGCCATTCATTGATTATATCGTCAATCTGCCTTAATAAAAGTCAGGCACCAAGCTTTCTGGAAGTGCTCGATCTTATAAAACATATTTCCGATGATACCGTCACGGCTATTGCGAATTTCGGGATGATACGAATTATAAAAATATTATTCCGCTCCGATGCCCATATTGGAATTTATGTTAAGCGAAGCTTCGGGGAAGCTACATAAATAAGTGCCCAATAAACTGCGCCCAATTTTTATTTTATGTGACATGTATCCTCCTCATGCAATGTTAAACACTGTACCAACCATTACGATAAAATGTCGTGCAACGTAGACGGCCATGCGTGACACCGTTTACAAACTATGCGAAATTGCAAACAACTGTGACATTAGCACACTGTGTATGTTCACGCACAGATGTCACTAAACGAAGGCGATACATGTTAGTCGAGCGAGGCAAAAAACGCTTCACTTCAAAGCAGGTCTCCACTAAAGTGATGTGCAATGGCTTAATTCTCGATGTTACTCTAAAATTATGACAGATTCCAGAGCCGCTGCATTTCTCGCAATCAGGACGCCATAGAAACACGCACAATTGCGGCGTGCATGCCACATCTGCAGAAAATCACCCGGAAGTGTTGTAGGTGTTCGTGCACTGTTAAACATCGTCAGTGTGCACAGACAGCGGGATTTGTTAAACAATACACAAGTTATTTGAGCACAAATCCAAACCGTGAAAGTGACCCAGTCTCTGCTCGGGCAACAAGGGCGATATAAAGGGGTAAACAGACCTTACGTTACTAACACGACTCTTCTTGTATGGCTACTTGCAAGCTTGGCTTGCGCGGATACAACATTGGGTCGTGTGACACTGCAATTGACGCACGTCGCCTAACCTAACCAGTATCAACCGTACGTTCAAAAGAAACAAAATAACAGCCACACGATGCCTATTGACCAAGAACGTTAACCAACAAAGTGTACTAGTCAGCTGCCGGACGCCACGTTATCTCCGTGCATCATGAAAAGTAACATGAGAGTGCAAGCCTCACCTTGGAAAAATTCTGCGAATTTTACTTTCATACATGTCATCGCAGAACGGCCAAATAAAAACACAATAGTCGCCCTTTTCACCGGTGGATTTCGAAAATTAGTCGAATAAAACAAAAAATTGAAGGGAACAAAGCCACAGTTGCTAAAATAGATCTAGAACAATAAAGACACTGAGCAGTATCGCAAACAAAACCAATATAAATAAAATGCGTGCAAAGATCAGCCTTGTGTTGTGCCATTTGACTTTGCAGATTCTTTCATAGTGGTATTTTACGCAATGTAGCATTTTCAGGGTTGCCTGACACATTTCGGCATTGAAGTAGTTCCTGACTTAACCTGCGAACGCGGGCATGCAAACATAAACAATGGACCTAAATCGACAAGTGCTCTTTCGGCCAAATGGTTTGTTAAGTTAGAGCCACCTGCCGGCAGATTCTTAAATAAGTATGTCCTTAACGCCAATGTAAACGCCAGGTGGCGAGACGGCATCACTTTCGTACAGAAACGTTCGCAATATTAGCGATATTAGCGACCGTGAATCACTCCGGCTGTGCAGGTGTGATCAGAGCCCGTATTTCGTAGCCTTGCTCCAAATTATCGGTTATTTTCATATCATACGTTACACCGATAGCCCTATCTCAGCGATAATGGCGGCGCGTTCGCGGCAGAATGCATCTATGAAGGGCGATATATATATATATATATATATATATATATATATATATATATATATATATATATATATATATATATATATATATATATATATATATATATATATATGACATGCAGCAAGACAAACTAGACCAGCTTTTAACGGATAAGTACAAGTGCCAGAAACACCTGTGCTTTGTTTTAACTTTCACCTCAAGGATCGCTCTGCTTATTTAGTCCAGATAATGGTCTATGCATGCTATTTGACATTGCCTTTAAACAGGGCCTCATGGGCATTGGTTTTATAGTGTTGCTTTAGTAAACCCTATCATAACCCCGGTTTTAATGGCTCTTAATATTTTCCAGTCGAGTGCAGTGAAAAGCGCGTCAGCTCTTTTTAATGGTACGCGGCACTGAAGCCGTACAGTTTTTGTCACTGTATAAAAGAAGGAATATGAAATACTGCTATGAAAGCTGTCAAGTTCCCACTAAAAAGAAAAAGAAACATGCATTCAACAGGTAAAGCAAGTTCTATTTATAGCAGTTGGGGGCGTTTATTCCTCATAGCTGTCGTCTTTCGATATGTAGCTTTAGTAAGCTAAGGGGTACCTCTATTCAGCAATAGTGTCAGTTGAGGTGTGAAATAAACAACAGAATATTTGCGTGAGCTAAGAAAAAAGAATAAAAATACAAAGTAGAGATATTGTTGGAAGATTATCGAAAAAATTATTTCAGCGAATAGCCGACGTTCCCAGCCGATGCAGGACACTATGGCTTCTGCCTTTAAAGATTTTTTCCCCCTACACTGTTACTGTAGGCGGCCCAATAAACTTATACGTTACGTGTCATTCCTAAATAAACAGTGAAAACTTCTTGTCATTTTTTTATCGTCTTACATTAGGGCAGTACCTAATGAAAGCTAACAGACAACGAAACTAAGGATTAGTTGTATGTTTTAACTGTTGTATAGTAGTACTAAGTACCTACGGCAAGTTGATTTTTCACCCACTTTAATTCTTTCCATTTGTGTCATAATTACTTACTACTACAGTCAAAATATAAAAGTAATGTGACCTTTACTTCCTTAGCTTCAATGTCTGCTGGCCTCATTAGGTTGCGTTTAACAAAAGAAACGAGCCCTCGATCAATCCGTCCTCTTTCGTACATTACGGCACAGTGGAAATAGACAAAATTGTTAACCCACGTCGGAAGCGCTTGAATAGGATCTACAATTGCACCTTACGCTTTTTTTCCGAGCCACCCACCTGGATTGGAGAGGAACTTAGGTGTCCTGAGTGACGGCGCCGATTATTCCAATCCTGGTATCCTGCATCCTCGCCATGATCGACTTTGGCACGTCGATGTGGCGCAGACTGCTGGAGCGAGAGAAGTCGGTGTTGCAGCTGACTATCTTGAGAGTCGAACGGGAGACCTTCTCGAGGAACGGGGCCAGTCCTTTGGGCCCATTGTCGAACTCATGGTTCCCGAGGCACTGTGGACGTACCAGCACAAATGCGTAGCAACGTTAACCATTTTCAGTTTGTTCGTTTTCAACGCAGTTTGTTCATCTGCAAGCTTACTTCCGCGGATGCCGCGTTGAATGCAAGGGTATACATTGCACGCTGCTAGTCGCTCGTTTGTAATATTCGGAATCCAAATGAAAAGGCACTTGTCGGTTTTGTAGGTTTGTATCTTCACTTCGTTCACGTCCTTTAGCGCCATACCTACCTTCCTGAAGTAATGAACGAACTGGCTCGGTAACAAGTCCTGTCGAAAGGCGTATTCATAACAGAAGTATGGCAAGAAAGAACAACTCGACACGAGTACTGTGCATGAAAGCATCGCCTTGGTATTGTTAACTTCTTATCAGATGCGTCTATTGCGCATTTTATTAGCCAGCTTGTGGGTCTTTGCGCTGCCCAAATGCAACACTGAACGGGAATGTTGCGTTTTCCGTATGACCACGTCAGTTATGCAAGACTTCGCAGATTACGCCTCCCACGAAGATGCACATCGCCCATTTAGATGCGACAATGTCTCCGAAGTCGCTTTGTGGGTGCCGTCATTGCTATAGTACATGCAGCCTTGTCAACTCAAGATACGTCACATGTCGTGGCCTCCAAGATTACCCGCCGACATGTGCCGTCCGAACGTTTCAGAGGCCACGCTCAACTCAGGACACATCTCATATAGTATTAGCGCTACCGAAGGCTGCAAAGGGAGGCGACATGTTCCGCCAATTTCTTTCGTATTGGTTTGGCTATAGACTGAGTAGTACCTTAAACGACTTGTTATTTCTTCAGGCAACGTTCACATTGTTTACACAGTCACTTTGTTATTAGAAAGCAATTGTAGTTTAAACGCACAGAAGCGCAAGTGCGCCTTACTGTTGATAATAAGTTTCTTTTGACATACAGCAAGAGGAAAGTGTAATCATAGTGCCCAAGGTGCCTTTTGGTACCAGTGCTATGCAGACGAATCACTTACCGCGTAGTCGTAGCCCATTTCGACCATCACTTCGGACACAAGTGCCGATTTCAGGACGGTGTACCAAGCTGTTCCTTGGAAGAAGTCGCCGGCGTTCACAAATATTGTGTTCGGATAGGTTTTCTTCAGCTCTTTTACCTAAAAGGAACAATGCGCAGATTACCAACGCAATAGCGTTACAAATGCGTGGCATAATACACATGCAATGTTTAGCATAAAATCGCTTGGATTTCCAACTAAAATGGACCAGCTCGTACTCATTCAGCGAGCAACGTCGGCATAGCTGCGTATGCCTCTAAATCACAATGTAAGCTGCGGCCACATTATTTCAAGCTGCGTTCATGGAAAGCATAGATCGTGAACGTTTCTTAACTCCGTGTTGTATCGTAGACTGAATTTAGAGCAAATAAATTAATCATATTGAGAGGTTTTCCTGGCTAAATGAATTGCTCTCTCACGTCCAAATTTCGCACTGAAGCGGTGTCTAGTGTTGAACTTAATTCGTTATGCATTATCCCACCGCTACTGTGGGAGATTGAACGTGCAATTTTCTGTATCCTAAAAGCTACGCTTGTGCAGTACGGCCGTATGTGCATAGGTCAATATTTTGGTCCGGATTAAGCGTGTTAGCCCTATACAGGGTGCAAATGAACGAGATGCACAGTGATGCACCAAGATGCACAGCCTTCGTGTTTGCAAAAATTTTTGCCGTGAACAAGGTATAAGTCAATTCAGAAGGACATTTTACAGTTTGCTTCTTTACACAGAACGTTGAAGAAATCGTCAATTTTGGCACCACTTTGACGGCAACACGTTGCGCAATATAAACATAGCATGGCATAACAACACTCACTTTGGTGACTATCCTGGCGATGCCGCCGACACACTGTTCCCGGTTTTCGGTGCAGAGCCGCCGTACTTGCTGCTCTCGTCAATGTGCGAGTGCACGTCATTCGTGTGCAACACGGTGAGCGTGAAATCGGCGCACACATGACGAACCCGAGGCGAGAACACCAGGAAGACACAAACCAGGATGCCGAGAAGATGCATAGCTGCCACTCTCTCCGGAGCAATGTCCACGTGGACGGCATCAAGTCGAGTCTTTCTAGGCCGTGCTTTCAGGTCAGGCGACCAACTTCGAAGGCGGCTGAAGGGGCTTGATGGTACACTCCTTGTCACAGTGATTCGATGGCACACAGGTCAAAGTCGAATTTTTCCTGGCTGACTCGACCACCGGTATTGGCTTCCCGATGAATCGTGGTCGCCAGCCTTGTGGGGCAACTGCATGGCGACTACACGGAGATTTTGTAATCTCACGGGAATTCACTTAAGACTTACGGCGAGCCGACGGGAGAATTTCGTTCCATCGTCCCACGAGTGATGATGGTGATGTCTTCAAACAATGGCTCATGCCCACTAGAGGGGATATGGAAGGACTGGAATGACAAAGGCAAAAGTTCGCAAAATTCAGGGCTCTGAGAAATTAACGACTTAAACGAAGAAGAAAATCGAACTGCGACTGAACGATTCAAGGTGAGGAGATATGCCTTTAATAAAACGAAAAGAGCATGCTACAGAAGTATACAAATAATTGAAGAATAACGTTAACAGTGTAGTCGGTAGTGGTCATTAATGAACTTTTATATGACGTCACATGCTCACTTGGGCGCGTGAACCGCTTTGAATCTTTTCAAACCCAGAAGCAGGCCAGAGAGATGCTAAGGAAATCGTAGGGCACTGCTCCTTAAGGAGTGGAAACGCCCGCAAAGCAACAAAAAACGAGGAATTCCTTGCAAGTGCACTTCTTTTGTTTGCGAAGCCCATAAGGCCCTCATGATCCCTTTCCTCGGGGTATCAATAAAGTTCTTTCCCTCTCCCTTTCTCTCTCGCGTTAACGTATGTTATATAGCATGGCGGGAGAGTGAGATAACGACCGGGCGTCAAACAATGCGAAGTGCTTCGCCCTTGCGGCGAAACTGTCTTTTTCTCTCAGTCATCCATCCAACAAGGTATCCGAGACGTGTATTTCTTCCCCATTTTTTCGCACACTTATTCCTTGATGCTAGGTGAATAAACATCAACGTAACATTTGCTGCTTGTGAACCGGAACATTTTTTGAATATCTTATTCCAAGAAATGTTTACTTACGCAGCCATGGCTATGTTTAAAGCAAAGCTACGCTCAAAGCAAACCGAACCGTCTATACAACAGCATGGCTATGGTGGGACATCGCCACTAATGAAGTTCACCATAGAAGGTATAGCAGCACAGTCAAGACAGCGCGTTGAAAGTTGAAACTCCACGTCGACGCCATCAAGCGTTTCTTGCGCGGGCGCCGAACGCGTTGCCTTGATGGTGCCGTTGTGAACGCTACATTTCTCTGCAGGCACTTTTGTTCGAATGAGAAGATACTGGGTCCACAGAGCGACATGCTGTTGAAAGACTTACTGAACTCCTTTTGTTAATACTTCGGAAAGTTAGCGGTCATGCTGCCTTCAGAATAATATTATGACTCAATTGCTTATATTCTGTCACTATCGCAATGAAAACAACGTTCAAGCCATGAACGTCAATGTTTGAATGATGTCTTTAGAAAGTTGTTAAATCATTGAACTAATACGGCGATGTGGTCGAGTTGGTATATTAACATCTTCGGGTAAATGTGCAGCGCGGCACAGACGAAGGACAAAAAACAGCGCTCGTGTCGTCCGTTTCTTGCCCTTCGTCTGTGCCGCGCTGCACATTTACCCGAAGATGTTAAATCATTGTTGGCTTAGCCATCCAAAACGACATTGAATTACAATCAACGCAGTTTATTAATCAGTTAAACCGTGCATGCAACGTTGAAATCTGTTGTATGACTAAGAACGGTGCAGTCTCCCCTTGGCGCAATGCTGCATTGGTATTGCTTGCTTTCGTGTGACTGCAGTCATATATCCTATTTCATGCAACCTGGCAATAAAACCAGTTGGAAAACCAGTTGGAAGTCAGCGCTCTGTCCTTTATTTAGCAGGCAGGGCTTAGATTATTACTTTATCTTTTCTTCTTTTATATAACTTACTGGCCAACACTCATTTTATATCCTTTCTTACGACCGCGGTTCGGCTGTCTCTACATTTCCCTTGTTGCGCCGTTTCAGTTTACGAATGACAAACCAACTTGCCCCATCCTCAAAGCAAAGTTGACATTCGAAAGTCGTTCATGCGCAGTCTGAAATATTTTAAGTCATAACATGAGAACATCATCTAAGTAAAGATACGACACTGTATTTTTGCCTAAACTAACTTGAGGTAGTAAACAAAGTAAAACAAAAAACTCATACGAAGTATAGATACTGTGTTTTAGGACATATGACTGCAGAAACGCTGCAAAGTTCACCAGATTCCGAGATTTCCCGCCTGAATACATTGTAATTCATTTATCTTAACGCTTCCATGAAGCCAGTTTTCCTGCTATTGCCTCCTCCTTGTTTTTGTCGAGCAATGGAGGCTCGTGGCGTACTGATGAGGCGTACTGGTGATATGCGACACGGCCTCTTTGATCATAGCAGCATCGGGCGCGCGAAGTATGCGGTTACTCAGGAAACGGCGTCACAAAGGTGTCAGCGTACGCGTTGTCCTCAAACGGAGCGCTTACATAAACAGTCTCGCGCCCGCGGACACAGCCGTCTGGCACTTCTGATTGCATCGAAGGCTTGCAACGGGACGAGGAGAACGTCACCGAGCTCAGGGGCAGATCGACACGCGAACTGGTTTTCTGCCGCTGCCGCTGACGACACGCCGTCGGCCGTCCAGCCACCGCTATCTGAAGCGGCAACTCGAGACGACCGCCAAAAGGGTCGGTGGCAGGCGAAGGCGTACTAGCCGCACGAGGAAAACGCCACACGCGACGCGCCAATTCACCCAGCACAAGGCAGCAAAGGTACGTATGCTTTTGTGGAACACGACTTCTCGTCCAGGGCGGGCAAACTTTAACGAGCACGCTAGCGCTGTTTGTACCTGTTTCGGCAGGAAACATCTAGAAAGGATTTGTCTGAGTTGTTAAGAAGAATAGCAGAGCCCAACAACTTTAACTTTGTCTTTGCACACGCGCTTTCCTTCGGATAATAAGCACACCCAGTTTACGCCAATCGAAGTTGTACAACGTGAGTCGTAATTGTACGTGATGGGCGATGAACAACAAACTGTTGCCACGCTAACATTCTGTCTAGAGCTCACTTGGAGGTTATTCAGTGGCACTACCACAATTATACGAGAGCATCTATTCAAATAGGCACGCATGCAGCTTTGAGGCCCTTTGCTGGAGCAGATATCGTTATATGTACACTTTACGCTTTCCATTAAGCATTTACTTAATTCGATACCTACCTAGTAGCTTAATTTCCCAAACGCCATGAAATTGCAATACTCATTCTGTATTCTATTTAATGATATGGTACGCGCTGTCAACCAGTGCATATGTTGAGGCGCATCTCTGGGCACAAAAGAACGGGTAACTGACCTAGTGATATGGTGTGCAGTACAACTGAAAATTAAGTCGTTATTATTTGCTAGATATTCGCTAGTAGTTTTTCTGCAGACGTATATGAATTTTCAAAAAACTATTATTCTTCTCTCTTGAATATTACATACCCGTTCTTTGTTTACACCTATCTACCATAAATTAGTATAGCAATAAGTTCTGAAAAATAGCAGTCAGTTGTTATGAATAAAGGAAGATAATTTCGAGGGCTCGTTTCTTTGTTCGACACAATCTTAATGAAAACCAGCATATAATGGAGCCGAGGAAGGCATAGGGGATGTTAACTGTACTGTTTTAAGTGTATTGTAGTACTAATTGTGATATATATGTGAAGCAAGTAAACTGGACGAAAAGGCAACTTGCCGCCGGCAGAGACCGAACCTGCAATCTTCGGATTATGTGCCCGATGCTCTTACCAGTTGAGCTACGGCGGCGGTCGTCTCCTCGTCCACACTATCGGGTATTTATGTGCATGAAACCTAGGAGTGTTAGCGCCACTCGTAGCCGTGACGGCGAGTGTTTCTTTTTGCCAGATGGTGTCACGTAGCACTCGCCGTCATGGCTACCAGCGGCGCTAACACTCCCAGGTTTCCTGCACATAAATACCCGATAATGTGGACGAGGAGACGACCGCCGCCGTAGCTCAATTGGTTTGCTTTACTCTCTTCACATATATGTCACAACTGCTGCAATACACTTAAAAGAGTACAATTAACTTCCCCTTTTATTTTCCTCGTCTTCATTATCTGCTGGCTTTCATGAAAGTCAGTGGTTATGATGCTCGCGGAATCGTTGCACACCATCGCTGTACTAATAATGGGATCAAGTATCGGCTATCTTATCATAACCATCATTATCCTATATATGTTCACTACCGCGCGAAGGCCTTTCCCCAGAAACCTCCATTTCGATAAAGCGCAACATAAAAGAAATATTGGTGTGAATTAACCGAGATGGTTCTGATGCGCTTTCGCTTAATTACTTCGCTGTAACGGAGCATTCGTCACGCAGAAATTGTGCGTTGTAATGCAGCCATAGGTGTATATGATGGCTCGAATTTCTGTGAACCTTGCGTTTCGGAATGCTGTGCTCTATAAGTGTGCATAACTATCTCGCTTTTTTCATGTTGCAAAGGTTGAACGCAAATGCAGCACTTGGCAGTGCTTATGTTCTGCGTTATAAATTTGGCTCTACATAACTGGTTGCCACCGCGGGGCTCTTGCATTTAATTACGCAGTAGGATGACCGTTCTATTGCAGCGACTCGTAGCCACTTGTCTGCTGCCTTGTTCCGTTGCAGCTTCGCATATATTGGGAACGGTGTAGCCGGAAGCGAGGACAGCCTCGCCCTCCGCATGTAGTGTGGCCTTGACTATGCTTGCGTTGTTATCGGCTGGACTTGGTACCGGTGCTTCTTTGTTCTTTGTGTGCCAAGTGAGAAACAAATGGAACTGGCAAATAATAATTAGAACGGTCGACAGCGCTTGGTGCAAAGGAATGCTGTATAAATGGAACCCGAGAATTTGAACAAGTTTCTGCCATGGACGTACTTCATCACTTTCGCAGTGTTATGAAATCCTTCGAGCTATTTTAATTATGTCGGCATTACGCCGTGTCATCCGTAAATCATTCTGTGCCCCCGCAGACGAACTTGCCGTTTTTATTTTGTTCTTTCTTTCTCCGGAATTTACAACTGACACTTTCCCCTAGGTTCAAGAAAGAGACAATGGCTGGTATTGGCCATCTCCTGCTATTCGCTGCCCTCATCTGCGGTAAGTGTTTACTAAGCCACATACAACGAACTGCTTAAAAGCGTGTTAAGAGCAACTGTAAATAACCATTCAGGTCACCAAGAGGGCTGTAGCAGCACGTAATTTATACGAATCTGTTATTAGACTAGTTCCGCAATTCACTATAACGATTGTAGGTGCCACCATTTAAAAACCAATGACTTGTTTGAGAGCAGTACAAAATTATTCTTCGTTCGCATTTACAGCTTCCTGGGCGGGCGGTTCAAAAGACTCCAATGCCTTCATGGACCTAATCCTTCTCCAGAAAATGCCGAACCTTGTACGATCAAACTCGAGACTATTTCCAAACGTAACCATCCCGGAATTTAAGTTCAAGGTAAGTTCGCATTGCAACCTCATGCAAAAAAAATGTTTCTTTTCCTAGCTCGTTCGTGGTGTACTATTACCAGTAGTTTATTTCTTTTTGCGCATCAAGTCGCTTTAGTTCCGCTCATCTAGTACATAAGCAATGAGAGCTTCACTTCACGGACATGCGCGAGGAAAGTAATAGAACGATCTTACTTGAAAAATGGGTCTTAATCACTTCTTTCTGTAGCTAAAATTCATCTTGAATTAAAAGAACACAAACGCTGCTACTTTATTTGAAGTGAAAAATATCCTAATGCTCACTAAACTCGGGTACTAGGTTTAGCGAAGTATGCTGTGGAGGAAGGAAGCGTGAATCGAAGTCTATAAGTGGAGGCAAGAATGCTGGTAATCGATTAAACACTGGCCTCACAACTACTTTAGCATTTAATGTCGCTTTAATTGATCCGAGTCTTTAGCGTTTCCGCTTTCTGGCACGCCAAGCTTGTGCACTCTGCTCAGCCTAACTGTTGGTTGCTTCAGATTGGCAATCAATAAGCGTATTTTAACTTTTCTTTGACTTCAATGTCCTTTGAAGCACAGTTTCACATGAAGTACATATCAACACGATAGCATCCCGAGCCTTCAGCCAGTAGATCTAGAAACTAACTCATACACCTGAAATCTGAACAATGCAAGCATGCACTCAGGTATGTTTGTTTTGAACCCAGGTGGAGAGTACTCGGGGTCTTAACCGTGACCTCAAGGTCAAGATGAAGGAAGGAGCGGTGAGAGGCTTTTGACACCGGTATCCACCGCACTACTGACTGCAACCCGCCGGTACCTGTAGCATTCAACGTCAGCGTCTCCTGTTTGCTCGACTTCAACGGCCTCTACACCACCTTCGTCGCTAAGGTACGTGCTATTGCAGTTAATAAAAACATAATCAGAACAACACTCCCAATTGCAGATTAATAAAGTTGCATATTTAGTGAACATTATCGCAACACAAACAAGTCCGATGATTAACGTTTTCCTTTGGTTTTTCTTGTCTCCAGTTATTCACTTGCAGTTACAGTGCATGTTAACATATATTTAGTAGTGCGTTCATATACTCTAACAATGTTTTTGGCGTTCGGAACTAACTACAAAACCCGCTGAGAATGTCGCTAGAAGTCGCATTATGTACGATAATTTAGGTCACGCATTCAAAGACGACTTGTTCAATACAAAATTTCTGGTTGCAAAGCTCTATTCAACGTACAGTACGGTGTACTGTTAACGCGAACACTCGAATGAGCTCCTTCCATATTGCTGGCTGCCTAACTGCAAGTGGATGTGTATAACATTGCTCGTGCACGGCATTAGTTTGTCAAAAGAAGTCCAAACTGTCAATTACCACTATTCTTATTCAAGTATAAGCCACTATGCTTTTGCGAGAGAGTGAAATCCGCACATGCCTTGCACACAAGTGTTCCCTTTAACAATGGACCCGTCTGCACATGCTGCCATTACCCGTGCTCAAAGATACATCTGCTCACGGATACAAATTCGAGCCCAGGCTACAACTTAAGAAGTCCGGAGAGGCTCCGCACAGATGACCGAAGCGCGGCAGCCGATCGCCTAGCTCCGCTACTAAGGGTCACCAGCAGTCAGGCTCATGACGTCAAGTCTCGAGTGCAGGCTTTTGTGCATTCGCCTTTGGGGAGGAAATGACGTAGACTTCTAAAGTTGTATCCGACTACAGTTATATTGTAGGGTGTGAAAAATTCATGGGAGACTACTCGCAGGTCCAGATTGCACACCGGAAGATACACAATGGGGGTCTAACTGAATTTGTATGCCACGCTGGCAGAGTTGATCTACCCGCATGGTACACTGCTTTATTGCTTTTTAAGGCCAGGAGAAAACATTTAGTACAATATCATGATACCCCTTGTTATCTAGGTCTTGAAGAATATTTGTAATTGGCTAGCACATTAAATCTTACAAGCGGTGTTGTCACTTGAGGAGATACTGCTTAATGCAATCTTTAAATACGAATCAATATGCCAGCTAGAATCGGTGTGTTTATAGTTGGCTTTTTGCTGTAAGCAGGAGTTTGCGATCGATCCTATTTCTACCATCGGTGGCTTCCAATCAATGGAAATTAATATTTAAAAATGCTCCTACTTTCAGTACGTGCTAAACGCCATCTAGAAAATATATGTTATGCAGCCTTCTACAACGACGTACATACAAGGCGTGAAAAGCAGCAGTAAATCGGAATTTCGAATCGATGGCAGCTACTCGGCAAACAAAATCTACACACGAAGACTCCAAAAACACAGAATTGTACTGGGCTCTCTTCATTGCCAAGCCTTCTAGGTTGATTCTGCGTGGAGTGTCAGGAGTGTAAGCCATTATACTGTGTTTTTGCTTGCGATATTGTCCTGCAGTTCTGTGCATGTAACCGACAGCGTAATGCTCTGAAAGACAACACAAGAAAATATGAGTGACTACACGTTTCTGATTCGCCTTATTTAGTGAACACGCAGCAATACCTTAATCCGGACGACCGCGACGGGCCTCAAGTTGAAAAACGCGGCACAATGTTACAAACGAGAAGAAAAAAGAAGGGACAGAAAGAACGCGATGGCATTCTTTCTGTCCCTTCTTCTTCTTTGAAACCTTGCGCCACGTCTTTTAATTAGCTATTCATCAAGTGGCCCAACATAGCGCATTGTTGGGCTTCAACAAACACCACATCGACTGAAATTTTTTTCGTTTCTATATGTTCACAGACGGAAGGCGACAACCTCCTGGGTACCGAGAAACGCGTACCCGTCAACGTGACCGTCGTCGATACCACGGGACGCTTCGAGGCAACATCGGCTACCGGACGGGCAGGGCATCGTGCGGACTTTCCACATCGACAGGATTAGGCTGCGCACTACTTACGGCGACAACCTGCACCTCAACGACGCGCGAAAGACAGAATTCCTTCGCCAGATTGAAGAGAAAGTGAAGGCTGTGCTGTACGATGCCCTTTACAACGACTACATGCACCTCCTCAACCGTGCCCTCGATGGACTGCGATTTCCTAGTCCCTGAAGTTGGTGATTTCTGTGGTCTCCGCAGAACGCGCAGACGACAGCCCCGATTAGTCAACGCTCGGCCATAGCAGCAACAAAGTTCGCAGCCGCGTGACAAGATATCCGAATGGCATTGAACACCACAGTGCCAGACGTGCGGCAAAGATGAATGCATATATACAGAAGAGTCGGGAAATGCCTCTTTTCGAGTTTAAATTATTCTTCAAATTACGAAAAGAAATCTATGCGGAAAATCTGTCGGTTACACCATAGAACCATCTTACAATCATGTTTTTAATCAGTTGTGATAAACCAATAAAGCTTTTGACACACATCCATTTTAGTGATCAGTTATTCATTGCGGACACTAGACAATAGACAGCACTGTTCCGCAATCTGTACGTATACAGTTAACAAAGCGTTTCGTACGCTAATATGATACTCATTCATAATGGGGGGCACTCACTGAAGATTTGAAGAAACGACAACACTCAGAACCGAAAACGTCTGCGGATTCCAGCGTTGTTCTTGTTTCATTTTATACTGAAGGAGCGCAAAACAGACCCGAAGTGAGACGGATATAACAAGCTTGTTTACTTAAAGGAGTCATGAAGCACTTTTCCAAGTAATGATCTAATGACCTCAGTATCGGAGCTTACTGCCTCCCGTATCGATTGCCGCAAAAATTTCTCGAATCCGTCAAGAATGAGCGGGTTACGGGGGTTTGGCGCACGCTCTCAGCTCTTTCTCTCTTTTCTCGTGCCGACGAACGCATTGGAAGCTACACAGGGAGGAATGGCACGGGGGCAAAGAAGTTACGTCAGCGCGCATCATGAAACGCGATCGCTCTCCCGCTGTGATTCGCGTGCGCCAGTGCGGCTACCGTGTACTGAGGAGTGCGGCGCCGGCAAGTGGCGGCACCCCGTGGCAAGAAGCGCACACCGCTCTCGATTTATGTCGGCCAGTGAGGATGCTATGTCTTTTGCGACGTGGAGATGCAGATCGTGACGTCAAAGGGCGTACGCCCCGCCCACCGACGAGAGTGAGAACCGGCCTCTGTTTGAAAAGAGAGCGCCTGAGAAAACAGCAACTTCGCGTTCCGCTTGTAGCCTTTACGCGGCGCGCACGACTGCAATATTTGGCTGAGCAGTTGATAGCCGTGTCAGCTCTCCGCAGGATGTGTTTTTTTAACAAGCCCAAGGGGTGCTTCATGACCCCTTTAACAGCCTTTGGCTTATTTGGGTCCTGGGACGTAGGTGCCTTATCACATTATGAAGACAAGATTTGTTGGCTAAGTGTTCGATTGCCGCATGAAAGCAACATTGCATTTATGATTTATCTTGTTTCACCGTTGCTCGCGGTGATCGCTGCGAAACTCTCCGTTTCGAGAATGTGATGCCTCCAATCTGAATAAGAACATGCGACAGCATACATCTCTCGAATTTCTGTACGCCTTCATTTGGCCAGCTCGTACACCGATGATGATTTATAAGGGTCTTACGTTGCCTACGTGCACGAGTCCTACGTCTCGGGTAGATTTGCAATCGGAGAGCGGAATTTGCCGGACGTCGGCGAAGCGAGCACAGTAGACGAAGAGGCAAGGCGAGACGAGTGCTGCATCGGTGCTCACTCTCTTCAGTCGAGTGGCAGGCGCTCAGTGGTACAGTTCGTGAGGCAAGTACGTTTCGTGTACGTTCTCTGGAAACAGTGCGCACAGGGCCCCGTTGTTTAGTTTTCTACAGGACAGCGAAATTCTCAAAGTGTTCATTGGGCAGGAATATTTTATTATGTTATAAAGATTATATAAAATTTCGTCCTTAGTCTAACTGAATGCTAGTTACTGAGCAGTGCGCTTCAGCTTGGGGAAGGCTTTGTACCGAGAACCGCTAAAGTACCCCTTTCAATAATTTACATTGTCAAAATATTATGCACTACAGCACGGCAGCAGACATTACGTGGAAAGTTTGAATGCTTTGCACAGTTTAGCGTGAGGCCGCTAAAACTCTCTACAGCAGCTATGGTTTCCTTTCCTTGAAAACCGCTGGCAGTCACTAAATGATTGATGCCATAAATCATCATAAAAAAGACCTGTACAGAACAAGCTGAATTAAAATACTACAAACATATATCAGTTAAATGTTCTCGATGGCAAAGCTATTGCATATCACTTCTCCTTAGTATTCTCATGTTCTCCCGCCTAAATCAGTCTATACATCTTTATTGCAACATTTACTCGCACTCTCTGTAATGCAATGCGAAAGCAGTAAACATGATTAAGGCAGCTCGCACTTCGTAGACTAAAATTTACTCTGTGCGCTTTGATCACACGCTGTTATGCACAGATTGCCTCTCTTCATGATGGTCCGGCTGCTATTTCTCCTTGCATCGCTAGTTGCCTTTGGTAAGTGTCCAGCTTTGTTATTTATGAAAGCAGTACGGCTACTCTTCGAAAGTTTTCATTCTTCATTTAGTCTGTTTATTCGTAGTTTTAAGTGCAGTTACTCGCGTAAATACCGTGTTATAGATAACTTTTTTTTACTGATTTGATTTCTTTGATATTTAGCCCAAACCCCTACTTTGGGACGTTTTTGCCAAGATGAAGAATTGTTAGTGAGCTAAGACGAAATGAAAACGCATAGGATCTGGGCCGAGAATAATCAATCCTTTGCGTTGACATTCTTTATTCCTTACTTTCCATGCAACCGCAGTTCACACGTCGACAGTGAGAGATTCCAACAGGTTTCTCGACATCATTCTGGAAGACAAGCTCCCACAACAGATCAAGGCTCTAAAGCATATTTACCCGTTCGTTAAAGTCCCCGACTTCAAGTTCAAGGTTAGTAGGCGACGACATCATCGAAATGGAATGTTGCGGCCAAAGTATAGCTGCTCAAATATCGATTGACATGTTAGAATGCGAGTGAAATTGAACGCTTTTAGCAAGCAAGGCAGAAATAAATGAGCATACAAACTGGCATAACTTTCTTACCCGGCGCACTTTCTTTGATCAGATAAAAAGCACTGGAATCACTAACAGAGAACTCAAGGTGAAGGTGAAGTACGGAACGCTGAACGGATTCGATACCGGTGTTCGCCGAGTTGGAGAATGTCACCCACCGGTTCTCATCAAGGGCAACATCACCGTTTCCTGCTTGCTGGAATTCAAAGGAATCAACGCCTCGTTCATAGTTGAGGTAAGGAGTCGATGTTACTGTTACGAACAGATGACCTTCTAAAGCACCACCAATATAAGTGACGAACTGAACGCACGCTGTGCCGTGCCTATAGTGCTGTCGTGGTTTAAATTAACACCGCTTATTTTTCTTTCGGTTTATTTTTCCCAAGCAAATTCCCATCTCCACTTGCAGGGCAGACAACTATCCATAGTTCAGCTTTCTTTCTTTCTTTCTTTCTTTCTTTCTTTCTTTCTTTCTTTCTTTCTTTCTTTCTTTCTTTCTTTCTTTCTTTCTTTCTTTCTTTCTTCTTCTTTCTTCTTTCTTTCTTTCCTTTTCTTTCTTTCTTTCTTCTTTCTTTTCTTTCTTTCTTTCTTTTCTTTCTTTCTTTCTTTTCTTTCTTTCTTTCTTTCTTTCTTCCTTTCTTTCTTCTTTCTTTCTTCTGTTTTTCTTTTTTCTTTCTTTCTTTCTTTCTTTCTTTCTTTCTACTGGGACCATTGCAAAACTGTCGATTTTATGACATCTGCGTGCATTAGTAAGAGTATGCATGTGTACATTATCATAAGTTCGGTTTGACAGAAAGGGCTATCTCTAGATAGAATTTTTGACGAAATGTTCGAATAGAACACTCACTTACGCGTAATTTAATAATGTATTCAACACCCCCGAAGCTACTTCCCTCATGTAGCTTCCTGAGAATCGCCGCCGAACGTATTGGCTGAAAAAGATAATTACAGGTATAGTTACATCTGAAATATAAAAATGTTGTTTCGTCAAAGGAGAAAACACGATCAATTTTAACTGTGTAATTACCACCGCACTGTACTTCGTGCGTGAGATAATAATAATAATAATATCTGGGGTTTAACGTCCCAAAACCAAGATATGATTATGAGAGACGCCGTAGTGGAGGGCTCCGGAAATTTCGACCACCTGGGGTTCTTTAACGTGCACCTAAATCTAAGTACACGGGCCTCAAACATTTTCGCCTCCATCGAAAATGCAGCCGCCGCGGCCGGGATTCGATCCCGCGACCTTCGGGTCAGCAGTCGAGCGCCATAACCACTAGACCACCGTGGCGGGGCCGTGCGTGAGATCAACAGGTGAAGATGGTCATTAATCAATGGTTTGCTCAAATATTCTTTTTGTGGGGCTTAAAACTGGCGTAAAGCTGTTTTCTTTCCCTAGTACTAAAACGGAATACTTCAGAAAAAGTAGCTGCACATATCGTCTTGCTTGCAGGTTAAGGGAGACACCCTTGTGCGGAAGGAAAAAACCGTGCCCGTCAATGTGACAGTTGTGGACACCGTGGCGAACTTCGAGGCAACAGCGTATCCGGGCCATCCTGGTACGCTGCGCACTTTTCACATCGAACAAATACGCTTCCACACGGTTTACGGCCGACATCTGAGTCTGAACTCCGAGCGGCAGCGAAGCTTCAACAGCGAGATCGAACGGAGCCTGCAAAGCGTCCTGTACGACCTCCTCTACACCGATTACAAGAAGGCCCTGGAAAAAGCCGTCGAGTCTGTGCCTTTTCCCAGAGCCTGAGCAGATATTGTAAATTATTTGATATGAAGAAGATTTCTGTGGTTATCTTGTGCTTGAGTTGCGATCTCATAACGCGGCTCCGATCATTAAATACTTATCTGAAAAAAAAAAGAAGCATTGCTAGCGAAAGGAAAAAAAGAGCAAAGAATTCATCAGATAGGGAGAAGGGGAAGATAGTGCACAGAGGGAGCGCTAAACTTCAACTAATCTTGCGCTCAGAGAGAGAGAGAGAGAGAAATGTTTTAATGAAAAGCTGGATCGCTAAGGGTGCCTTCTGTAAGTCAATACCAACTCGCTCAACAGAAAGTCTTATTGAAAACTAGTACATCGTCTTCCCCTTCAGAACGATCCATTTCTGTAAGCGAGACCCATAGCAATGCAATAACAATGCAAGAAAAAGCACTGTCATTTCCGGTTGAACGTAATTTGAACAAGTGTAATGGTACTAGTGTAATTAACATATGTAATGAACATGTGTAATGATAAGGGCTTCAACGAGAAAGACACTCTACTGTATTTGAGAAATAAATGTTACCGCTTTCTCCTTACCTTTGAAGAACTTTGAGTCCATCCCTGAAACACTAGGCATACCTTAATTTAGCACAGTAGTGCGTACCTCAAAAAAGAGTCACATGTTTAAACGGTACCCTCCTATAGGTAAGTGAAATGCTCGTCGACGCGCTATACAGTATCAGGAAATTGGATTCAGCGTGTTCTCCAAGGTCGAAATTTAGCAATTAGCGCGGTATAGGTTCCATTGCATACGGCTAGATAATGCAAACATTGACTTTCCGTGGCTGCAGCGTGCTCGCTAAATATGGACAGCTGCCGTTAGCGACCGAGAGACACGGGAACGGCTCATGGACATCGTTTAAAAGCCCCTTCTCCTCACGTGCGCTAAGGGAAATAACCGCAGGCTCAACACCGAAACAGATATGCTGCCTTCAGCATGTGCCGTACTTCTCATCGTCTCACTGGTCTATAGAAATGGTGTGCACGCAAATCCGAAGACACTGAAGGATGATTTCAACCCCTTAAAGGCAAGCTTTCCAACTTTGCGCACAAATTTCACTCGATTAAATTCGTTAAATTTTGGGGTTGCGCGTGCCAAATCCACGATACGACTATGAAGTACGCCGTAGTGAGCAGACTCCGGATTAGTTTTAACCACAAAATGCAACTACACGACTGTTCTTTCATTTACGGGATCGGGAATTTAGCATTAGTCCTCAAGCAAAGCAGGACAACAGGCTAGCCGCTAAGCTATCACGGCGTCGCATTGTTAAGCTCGAGGGCGTGGGTTGCATTCCCAGCCAAGGGTGCCGCTTTTCGATGGGGGCGGGATGCAAAGAACACCCGTGTTCGTAGAATTAAAATCACGTGAAAGAACCGAAGGTGGTGGAAATTAACGTGGAATCCTCCATTAAGGCGTGAGTCCTAATTGTATAGGGGTTCTGGCTCGTTAAACCTCACCACTCATCAAGCTACCACGGCGGGTCGCATATTTTATTGGAACTCGACAGATACCAGTACGGGCGAAAAATAATGTGAAGCAGTACATACATACCCTTCTAGCTTAATAGGTAGCTTTAGCCCTTTGTAGCCCTTGGGCCTCTATCGTAAGCGCAAAGTTATGCAGCATGTCGTGCAAGCCACAATAGCGTACTCAGGAAGATATCATTTTAATAATATAGTACATTTACTATCGAAACTTAAAATCACTGGCCAGATTTCATCATTATAGGATCGTATAATTCGATCTATGTCAAGTTTTATCTTAAACAAAATTTTTTTCTGAATGCGATGGTATTGAGAATGCATATTTTGTTTCGTCAATCTCATTTCTCAACTTATACTTACAGTTCAAAGGCAAGTGGTGGGTGGATAGCTTCAACCAAGCCATCTACGGCGACGCAGATCGCTGTGCTCATTTCACGATTCAGAAAGACCACGACAACGTCTACAAAATCAAGGCCGAATACATCGACACTGAGTGAGACTATTCTGACCGTAATGAAAGTGATATAAATCGTAAGAGTGTAGCAATGTCTTCAAGTTCAACACATTTTGATAATCATAGTCACCACAAGGCATTAACGAAGCGCAATCTCAACGAAGTAAAGCAGGCGATAGAGAAGAAAAGGTGTAGTTTGTTAAAAGCCTGCTCGAGCAACGCAAGTGAGGAATGCGACGCAGTTCAGGCGCCGAGTTCACATTGAGCATTGAGTTTGGGGTTGTTGCACTGACGTAAAATTGCGATTTCATAGTGAAAAAAAAAGGTCCCTATCGTAAGTGACACCGAATGCTTTTCAGAAGAAAGTGCATTACTAATGGCTTTAGAACTAAGCGTATATGAGTGAAGGAAAGAAGCAATCACTTTTTTTTGTAATGAAATTGATTTGTCTTTCTGAGCGCAGCAACGAGCTTGTGGAAATGAGCGTTGATGTCAATGAAGATGACCGGCACCCCTCAAGGTTCATGCTGAAGATCAGCGGTAAGTATTGAAACATTGCTAGGTCAATTTCTTTTTCCACAGAAAAAAATAACAAACTCGCTTCGTTTGATTATCCCTTTAGATGACGTCATCATGGAGACAGCCATTATCGACACGGACTACGACAACTGGGCTGTTGTCTGGGCCAAGAGTGGGACTGCGGGTACAGTGCATTAGTATATGGTTTCGAAATTAATATGACCTTTGTTTTCATTATTTCTCAGAAACAAAGTAATATAATTATTGCACGACTGTGGCCGTGTTCCCATTTCAGCTGCATACCACGTCGTGACCCGAAAACCGAACGCCGAAGACCAATTCCTTCCTGCGATTCAAGCTGCACTGGACAAGGAAGGCTTGAAGAAAGATGATTTCAAGAAAGTGCCGAACATGGACTGCTCTAAAAAGGATACAATATAATCGATGAAGAGTGAATAAATGCAACAAAAATAAAACGTTTGTTCCTTTTGTTGTTCTCACTGAGTAGGAATGGAGGTATTGAATAGAGGCGAGATGATATGTTGATTTTGTCCCGACCAGCGCAACCTGGCTTGCTTGCTTGCTTGCTCGATTAATAGCAACCAACTAGTTTACACGCAACCTTTTATCATACTGATATCATTATCAATGACAGTTTTATTTTCTGGTGCGGACATTAACATCATAGAAATATGTTCGATCTGAGCCACACACTACGGCGTGCGGCATAATCATATCGTGGTTTGGACATGTAAAAAATCCCAGAATTTATTTTTAAACATGTCCCAATGATACTTCATGTTCTTGACTGAGGAGGAGGAGGAGAAGAAGAAAAACGGAAAGACTGGGAGGTTAGCCAGTTCTCAGACCGGCTGGCTACCCTGTGCTGGGGAAAGGGGAAGGGGGAGTTGAAGATGATAGAAAAGAGATGTTACAAAAATGAAAAAGAAAAAGAACAATAGTACGATAAACGACACTGCTTAAAGTCTGTCTATGAGACCAGTTTTGCGCAAAAAGCGCAATAACGCTTTCAAAGCTTTCTGTGCCGAGGATGGTTTCTGATGTTCCTCTCCATCAAAAAATGTATGCGTTCTTTTGAATATACGTCAAAGCGATAGCAAAGCCCTATTTAAAGTAATATTGCTTGCATCTCTATTGTCTGATAGGCGGAAGAGAAGCGCTTGAACGCAAATGAAGCTGTAACATTAACATCTTTTTGCTAGCGGCATGAAATAGGTCACATATCGAGTTTCCGCAATGTAGTATCAGTAAAAAAAAACATACAAATATGTCCTTAGTAGTAGTGCTTGGATAATATCTCGTGGTGCTGAAGAAGCCATCAGGCGATTTCAATTCCCTTTGGGTCACCATGCGAACGTAATACTTACGAGTATTAGGAATTGTCGAGGTGTAGAGAGCTGCTGTGAGTCAGTATGCAGAAGCACAGGCTGATACTTCAAAACTTTTAAAAGCGCGCCTGTTCGCTTTCCATCCCGGCCACGACGGCCGCATTTCGATGGAGGCGAAATGCTTAAGGCCCATGTACAGCCGCCCAAATATTTAACTATCGTGCGCGAGCGCCAACTTTTTTGTGCGTCAGCGCCTTACGACGAAGCCAAGTTGCAAACAGGGCGAGAGTAAGCGCGTGCTTACGAAACGCGCTCACTGGGCCCATCGTCCGCTTGGCTGTTCCTTCATGAGAACGTCACCCTGCATTAACTCACTTCACACGAACAGGTATCGAGTCTTGCTCGTATCTTATATTCCGAAGATCAGCAAGCAACCGAGAAAATGAAATCCGCAGATACGTCACACGCCCCCGCGCATGAGATAAGCTGACAAATGTGGATCGTCCATTTGTTATCTGGCGACGCAAATGCTTTTTTTTTTTTGCGCTTACTCTCGCCCTGTTTGCAACTTGGCTCCGCCGTACGGCGCTGACGCACAATAAAGTCGGCGCTCGCGCACTATAGTTAAAGATTTGGGCGGCTGCACTCAGATTTAGGTTCGCGTTAAAGAAACCAGGGGGTCGAAATTTCAATAATACTATTGCGTAATTTCCGGAGCCCTCCCCTACGACAGCCGTTATAAAACAGGGTGGTTTTGGGGCGTAAAAGCCCCAACAATTATTTCCATCTACATTGCTTACTTACATCACCCGACAGCTAATACGCTTTCCCATTAGCGTATAATATTAATGCTCTCTAATCTCGTTGGAAGTAATGGAGCTCCTACAGAACCAAGTGGAGTGACGGATAACTTCAGTGTGACAAAAGATGCAACTTCGTAAAATGCTTCATACGTTTAATTTTGGTTCGAGTACGATCTTGGCCATTAAGTGGGGTGTACAAGTGTCACTAATGTACGGCTACAGAAAATCAGTCCCGTTCCTCACTATCCTCGATAACTCCCGCCTCCCTTTAAGTCTTCTTCCATTGCCACAAAGCTTGCTCTTCCCCTTCGCTTTAGAGGTGGGGGGATCAAGGCGCACAGAAACACGCCGCTATGGAAAGCAGTTCTTTTCACAAAGGCAGTTCGACTGTTGGAATCGTTGTCTCCGGTGACATTCCCTGTGTGAACAATTTCGCACAACTTTGAAATGGGTCTTTTCGATGGTTACACATTTGGAATCAACAGGAGAAGCCTGGAAAAATCAATGCTACATTGCATATCTCCAATGCATGTTTAATTGCCACCCATTGGGGGGGGGGGGGCACAGTGCATTGTCCTCCCCTGCGACATTGACATAACAGCTGTAAAGCTAAACCTTAAAGGTGCATTTTTCCAACTCCAACTGAAGATGGAACAGTGGAGTTCAAGTGTTTAAAGGCGACCGCGAGGATGATTGCCAGTGAAGGTAAACACGCAGAAAGTTGTGCGTAGAGGGAGTGCACGCAAGATAGGCTGAAATGCCGAAACACGCCTTCGAGGATAAAAAGTGAAGTACTCGTGACGTAAAAGAGCGTATGCTTTATTGCAAATGACAGGAGAGTTCGATAAAAACACACCAACACAAAGTATCACAAGACAGATGACTCGGAGGCACTTGAGATCGTTTGTCTAGATGTGGAGAAATGCCGATGCATGAAGACAGGAGTGAAGATGGCGTTAAATGTATATCACGCTGTCCACTTCGTTGAGACTTGTAGGCGGCGCGATTTGGGCAGGCGTACAGTTGCCCTCCAGTCCGTAGCCAGCGGTTGCCTTGTACTCTGCGATAAGAAGAGACACCGATAACTTCAGATTTCAGCATCCTAGGACTTGGATATAGTGAAAACAGTGAAAAGTTGCATGGTGGCCGTACAACTGTCGTGTGGATGACAGGTGGCACACCCAATACGCACTTAGTCATCAAGTGGGAATTAAATATAATGTCTATACAAGGAGCGCTTCGCGAGTTATTTTATAGCAGAACCGAGTAATGCATCATTCAGATGAATTCATTGTTCCGTTCAGACTAGACGGATGGTGATGTTACTACAGGCTGTTCTAGCCCGCCAGACCTGGCTGGCAATAGCTCCGCCTGCCGGCCAGGAGACCTGGCATACCTACTAAAAAAAAAACGACTAAGAAATAAACGACTAAAGAAAAGCACGCAGTGGTAGTCACAGAGCGTAATGCGTGCTGTGCCTGCAGACAACCCGAGTTAACATCAGGTCGTTGCGTTGATGTGGCAGAATACATTAATTGGACTACGGCGCCCTTACAAAGTACAGGACTCAGACTTACGATACTGGTAGTAGTCGTACACTTCCACGACAGAAGTCTGAAGGTTGGTCACTTGCAGATACCTGCTCTCCGTCAGGCTGAAGCAAGTAGGCTGAATGGTGAGCTGTAAAGTATTGATTAGTATTACCATACAGTGAATCGATGTTTCAGAGGTGGTGATTGCATTCTTAGTATGAGCGAGCCTGGACAAGATGCCCACTTCGTGCGAAACGTTGAAGTATTGTCCTATGATGAAGGCAATGAAGAATGATAAAGAAGGTATTACCGTCTGAAGAATAAGCTGAACTTTGTTGCCGTTCACAACATAGCGCTTGACAACGCCGCTGCTGACCAGCTGCAAGGAAAGAATGCAGCGGTGAGCACCAGAAACGAGATATTTTGTTTGTGGCTATATATGGCGTGCTGCATACACGTTTGCTAGTTTTCATATGTGCCATTGAGACTTACGTTTTTCAAAGATTGGTCATCGGCAGAATAGCCAGAAAGCAGGGTTACTTCCACAATTGCGGAACTGCGCAGAAAACCTTCCGTGTACCTGAAAAAGTAAATGAGCAGCCAAGTGTTCACCTCATATGAAGGCCAACTGCAGACGAACAACTACGCTCAGAGGGATCTGCATAATGAGTGCGGTCAGGTTGTGACACAATCGGCATCAAACGCGTCCAATAAAAGGCAACTGCAAAGAAATAGTGGACTGCAGAGCTTTTCCTACGCATCGACTGGTGGACTTTTTCTGAAGACTAGCAGCTTTGATACAAAATTTTGAATGAGTAGGCCATCGGTAGAGCTCGCCGGAAATGACGCATGACATTAGAGACTGGACAGCTGCCACAGCGTACGGAAAAGTGCAAAAGGCTATGACATAGGGCTTAGTCTATAGCCATGATCTACGAGGTACACATATTTAGGTGCGACTTCACACGCTATTAATAGAACATCCAATTATTACCCCAGCGTTCAGAGCTAAAGTGGTTGTAAATGAGAATAGAGCAATATGTCCAAGTGAATACTCTTCCAGCGGGACTTAGTAGACACGAAACGTACCGATGTTACGGAAGACTGTGTAGCCTACTTACGATTGCGTGGGAACAGCAAGATATTAACTGAAGTACGCATGAACAAAACTACACATGAACATGAAAGAAGAAAAAGCTAACGCAACAGCTACGAACCGGCAAGCAGGGATATTAAAATACAAACTTACCGTGTGCAAATGTCCAGCTGCAGTGTGCTGCAGTCCGGTCCCGATGTCGCGGAAGCGTTGACTTGGATGCCTCGCTGAACCGGACTATTTCTGGAGTTGTAGTAGTACTTGACCTAGAAAACGAAATGAATGTGGCGTTTATAGTCATGGGCAAATGATCCGCGAGTGCCTGAAGACTGCTAAAATGAATAGTGCCGCGGCCACAACCGAATGAGCCTCGAACGTGCCGAGACCTGCAGTACGCCTCAGTAAACTTAGCTCCTATACCGACTACTCAGTGCACAGCGCTTCTGAAGATTATGTGGCAGTGAGAGTAGCTGAACGAGGTGATTTCTTTCCTGTACCAAACCACTTGGTACAGGAAACGTTTCAAACATTTCAAACATTTTTTGAAACTTCTATGACAGCTCTATATTTTTGCCCGTGTTCCTTTCATGCATGTTTGAAGTGTTACTGATTTACTACAGTCTTTCATTTTGCACATGATATAGTCACTACAAGTAGTCCCAAGTGGTGCGCTAACAAACTATACATGGCGTCCAGGTATACCTAAACGAAACGCGCCTCTTGTTAGCCAGGACGAAATAAAGGAGACAAACGTAGGGATCGAGGCAAACACACACTGCTTAAATGCGCAGTTATATTTGAAAACTGACCCGAAATTGTACTCTGAATAACCGGACAAAATTATACGAACCTGTAGTGCTGCGCAGCCGACGCTGTTTGGAGCAAGCGATGCTTGGAAGCTGTAAGAGTCGCTTTTGTTCAAGAGACGCTCCTGAAAAACAATATGTTTGGTTTAAGGAACCGACAGTAGGAAGCCGAAAGCAGCCTCGTGGCCGACATAAGAACAAGTACGTACGTAGTCACTGCGCATTTGCTATGAATGTCTATACCTGATAGAGCAGTTTGTTCTGTTCGTTGATCTGGAAAGCGAGATTTTCGGGTGTTGCAGCGTCGACAGCAACGTTCAGGACTAAGTCGGTGTTCTTCGAGAATGCCACGCTTGAATACTGGGTCAGGGCTTGAATGGCGACAGTGTAAACCTAAAAGTTGTCAGAACGCGACAGAGCAATCAGATTAGCGGTTGAAGAGTGACAACCAGTTCTAACGTTCTGTAAAAGCCGTGCGACGCAGTCAGAAAAGTTCACGACTACGTCAGTGTCCGATAATGAGTAGGGCGGCTTTCATGAAGAAAAAAAATTTGCAGGTTACGTAGCCTTCAGATATGTACGTACCTCCGAATAGGAGAACGTGTATCGGGCGTAGGTCTGCTGCAGAAGCCAGCGGACAATAGGCAGGGCCTCTCCCAAGTTGCGGTTGAGCAGCTTAGATGTCAACACTGCGTAGCCGGCGGTGTCGGCGGAGCCGTACGACAGACCGTTTCCAGTCCAAGATGTCAGGCCACCTGCACATTAGATGGACAAGTTTCATGGATGAGGCCGAAGTCTTGTTTCTGTTGACGAATGAACATATTGAATGCAAATAGACAAGAATGGCTCGGACGAAAGAAAGAAATGATCATTGGTTGGCTTTTGTCAGGCACAACCTTGTGAAACCAACAGACTTTCATTAGAGCGGCATGGGAAGTACAAGGGTGCCCATGTCGAAATACCGATTTGGCTTGGTTGGTTTAACGAGACAGACAATGAAGAAAAATAGAAAAATGTTGAGCTTGATGCATATTGCAATCATCAAAATGCAGCAGTGATTCTATAGGCAACCTGTGCACATAAGTGTAAAACTAGTACAGTATACGTTGGCGCGAATGAGACAGTCATTTCACTACGTTTGAGCAATATTTTACGTTTGAAGTCGCGAGGCATTAATTTAAGAGAAATTCACTCGAACGTACACTATCTGCGAGTATATATTTTAACTCGCTCCAGGTCGAGACTGACGCTCAAAGATGTAGTCGTGAACAGCGTTGTTCGTGGCGTAATCGTTAGCTTTGTTATCGGCACAGAACGTCACTCACTAGATTTCTCGGCTTCCCCAAGGAGAGTTTCCAGGGCTTTGTTGGCTCTGTCCGGTCTGTTGACGAGTGCCGAGAAATAAGCGTTCAGAGCCGTGGTGTGGTTCGACGGAAGGTTGTTTGCATCGATGCAACGGAGAACTCCTTCTGCGATGGTCTCGTTCAAGACCCCGCTCTCCGCCAGCATGACGCCCACTGCAGCGCTAAAGTCGGGCTGTAATAAAGAAAGTAAAGTTCTGCCTGCACTGCTTTTCATTTCTTGCTATGAGGGCATATGACCATCTTTGGGTACAGATTTGGAAGAAAGATTTAACTGAAAGGGTGGCGATTCGGGCTAGTTTATTTTCCATGCGCTGCTCTAAACAGGCATGAACAGACTAATAAACATAACGGCGCGGAAGGGGTCCCTTAAATGTGTAGAGATTGTTATGCAAAAAAAAAAGATTTAAAACCACGGGAGACGTCAAGAGAATGTGCCAGTGTTTTCGGCTCAAAGAAGAGTTCACGTCGCTGTTCTCTGTAACGGCCGAAAAGAAGTTACTTGGAAGAGGGAAAGCTAGGAACGTTTGTCTTGCAGGAGATACGCGATTTGCCGTTCTTTGGTTAGTTTTTCCGTTGCGCTGACTCGTAAGCTAGCAGTCAGGTTTATTTGACCAGATCGAGAGAGCCTGCCAATGAAATATATTCGCATAACCATACGCAAAACTGGCTTACTGTTGTGTTCGGCCCAAACGGCGATGATCCGGGCGCGTTCTCAACGAAGCAGCCTGTGAAGGGGTTCCACTGCTGTGTCACGTAACGAACGCTGGCGTCGATTTCAGCAGCAACGTTCGCTCCGAGATATTCCTTTGCAGCACTCAGGGCCTTGACGGCGAAGGCCGTGAGGAAGACGCTCCTCGGGTACTCGCTCGAGCCAAACGATGCGTATGATCCATCGGAGGAGCGGAAGCTGTACTGAGCTTGAGATGCTGCAGAGGAAAGTGCAAGAGAGGATAAACTCAAGCTTTGCGTTACAGCCACACTGCGATTCAATTTGGACAATAGCATCAGAACTTTAGCGAGGAGAAGGGATGACTCCTTAGTGCTTGCTTCTGGTAACAGCTTGTATTTAGCAATTAAGGTGCATAGCATTGGCATGTAAACCCGGGAAATTGGAACTTTGTGCTCGTGGCTTTGTAGTAAACAGTAATCCTGAAGTCGTAAGAGAGGAAGGGTGCTCCGATGGCCAATGACTGTGAGGTGCAATATATTAGCGCAACCGATGTGTAAGTGGAACCACGGATATGCGTGCGTAGAACCACTCGTGCCTTGCATGAGGATACTAGAGCGAAGAGCTTAGACGCACAATTTTGTAGATGTCAATGCATGTTGCTCAGCAAGTTGCGAGCAATAGTAAACTGCTGAACTCAGCAGAGGCGATATTGTTAAACGAACACATCAAATCTGTGCGAGATGAAGTTCCGGTCTAGGAGGTGATTGTTAGCCCGCTTTTGTGGTGACTGTTTGCGCTGGATCTTTGCGGTGCAAATGTTTAAAAACGTAGGACATCGCTTCACCAAGGGGAGAATCGTTTGGCACGCTGTGGTGAAAAGTGCAGTTAATACAGGTCATACCGTGGTACATACCTTGGTGGATGCGAGATCTCAGTCCAGAGCTGACAGTGTCCGTCAAAGTGCCAGTCTGTTCTAGGTACTTGAGGAGATAGACGCTGGAAGCTAGAACGGCCAAAGTTCCTTCGGCGTTGGAGTACGTGATAGTGGGGACAGACAGGTCGTTGAGACTGAGTGCGAGGATGTCGCCTGCATGAAGAATACAGGGAAGATTGTAATTAGTCGTTTTAATGGTATCGTTCTAATAGTGCGCAGCACCCCTTTAGGTTCGAGGAGACTGATATCGTAAGCAATATACGAGAAATGTGGTGCATTGGTTCTTTACAAAGACATTTATAGAATGGCAACGAAGTTCCTTAATAGAATAACTTGCCGTCGACCACTGTAATGTCAGTTGTTCACAGCGCTGTTTTTTTTATTGTAAGGTAGATTTCGTAAGTACTGTTAAGTTCAAGGCCTGCGGTAAGTGAATATTGCAATTTAACGCTCCCAGGGCACATCCTTTATTTGGAGAATAAAATTTGATTTGAATTAGTGCATGATCGTCTGTACAAGCACGTCAGCATTGTCGAACAACACCTCATGAGAAATAATTCACGACCTTGCAAGTCCGAAACAAAACACATTGAGTAACAAGAGAAAACTTAAGCATTGCCGGATATGACACTTACCCGTACCAACCAACACAACCCGCTGAGAACCTTCAACAAGCGCTTCTGGTGTCGGCAGGGTTACTTGCACAGTGTCCGGAGCAGTGTTCTGGTCACCTGAGTAAAGAAAAATACGGACAGGTCAACGAACGCCATACTCTGAAGGCGAAGATGCATGTTTTAGAAGGCGTAAATGTATTGTAGAATTCGATTATGGTAGGAGGCAAAGTACCGTACCTGACGCGCAGAGCAGGTATGTATCGATGGTTCGGATGGAGAACCCTTCGGGCTGGAAAGTAGAAAAAATACCGCTGAATATATCACGTAGGTTATATATTCTAAGGAAGGCAGGTAAGGGCAATAAGAAGCCCGATACAAAACATCGTCAATTTCTGTGGTACAAGTTTTGTAGACACTGCCGACAGTTATTATATGGTGTATGAAATAGTTTAATAAGATGCGCAGTAAATATACTGTAAAGCTGAAGCACTGAATTCGGTAATGTTCCGCTTGCTGAGGCCATTGTTAGCGGCTTTCAATACACACTCGTTCCTTGCCGCCAACCGTTTTCTTGCGAAGTGCATATTAGCGAAAGTTGAACTCACTCTGACGTCAATTGTCTGAATGACGGTGTCACTTGAGTTCACGTTGGACAACTTCACGTCTGGATACTCGGACTGAGCCTCCGGCCTCGTCTGGACGCGGGCTTCAAGCCTGGAAAGCTCGAGGGTTGTGGCACGCACGTCGAATGGGAACGACGCCGAGTTTGTGGAGTTTGGGCATAGAAGAGCGTCGGTGCTGTTGGGACCGCTGACAATCTCCAAGTTTTCCAGGGACCTCAGACTGGCCCGAACCTAGAAGTTGAGGATGCTGTTATAATACTGGCGTGCGATGCAGGCTCATGGCCGTTGTGGATATACTAGTATCACTTGAACTTTAGGATAGTTTTAATCACAACGTTGCTATTCCTAAGCCTATCTGTATTAGAAATGATCACAAACAGGCCAGCACTATTCGAGCTTTGGTATCAATGGCTCCTGTAAACATTAAAACAAAAGACAAATACTACAATTATCCCACAAGCATCTGAGGCAAAGTGAACGCGGTGAATTTTCTTACGAGTTGAATAATCTTAACGAGAACGCTTCGTGCTATCATTGCACTCACCACAACACACTCGTCACCGTAATTGAACGCCGTCAGTATGATGGTAGCCACTTCGTTTCGTTGCATGTAGGCCGGTAACGTGAGCGATGCGAATAGTGGCTGGAACCCGGTGACATTGGCAACCTGGGAGATGCCCAAGCCGTTCTTCGGATGCAAGCACACAGCAGTGCCCTGCCATGTTGTGATTGTATCCGGAATGGTCTCTTCGTACACCAGCGAGCCCGAGGCACTACAGAAGATGAAACAGTTAAGCTCGGAGACTTTTGTTATGAGCATTGCCGGATGTTGAGATAGAGCTCGTTCATTGCGAAGCTGCTTGGTTGAACAACAGTGACAAGCAAGCGCAGATGTAGGCGTAGTTGAGATTGAGATAATACAAACCTAGGACGTACGCCGCGCAGCGATTTAACTTGGTATTTGTCGAGCTCTCTGGTTTTCCGTTAGGAGGCAGACAATGTCTAAAAACTGGTAGACCAATAGTAGTGTCACATTAAAAAAAAGAAGACAATGAAAACTGACCATTCATTGTAAGCAGAAACACTGAATCAAGCCTCCACTGTTTTAAGTACGAAGTCTTCGCTTCTGAATGCGCAAGGTAGGCAATTTGCATAGGCTTGCACGCAGCCCGTCTGTTAGCTTTTTCAGTTTATACATACTGAAATCACTGTCTGGTGGTAGTGGCAGGGTGGTGCATGTATGATTTGAAAGAAAAAAGAAAACCTTCAATCGTATAACGGAAGTGTCGGTGTGGGCGCCAAACACAGTACGATTTAGCATGCTCATCAGGCTAACAATCTCTGCATGCAGATTTTTTATGCTACAGTGGCAATGCCAAAGAAGCATCCAAATGCAAGAAAGACCAGTGAACCCATCGAGTGGTTGACGGGTTGTCTGGCAAAGAAGCTGCCTTGAACTTACCTAACTGTTCTGATCTGCCACAGCCAAGTTTCAGGGAACAGAGTCCTAACCGAGTTGGTGCCTTGGACGGCGTCCCCTGTGAAGTCTTGCGCTGCCGATTCGGCTATTGGAGATGCTGCAGCAAATCCAGCAGCGCCGCTTGCGCTCGGCCGGAACGCTACTTTGTTGGCAGCTGCACGAGGATAAAAGCGGTAGTGAACACTCAGTGCTTCCGAGCAATGTGGTATGGCAGATGACATGTGGAAGAAAGTCGAACGGTAGAATTTGAGTTTCATGCGAACTGTTGTCTTACCAGACGCAATGGCCTTGGTAGCTACACCATGTTTGTGTCCTACATGCGTTATCATCCGCCTCGTTTCAAATACAATGAACCGGAATCTAACGCAGACTACTTTCCCCATGTCATATGAATGGAGAAATATCATTTAGAAATGACCACTAACAAAAGGATGCTGCTAGCGGTACAAATTGCCTTGATTTGGGACTGTAGCAGACGAAGACTTTCTGACAGCGCTTCAGTGGAAACCAGAATAACCGAGTGCGTCCGATCGCCTAATGAAAATGGCAACTTCGCGAGAAGCCGAGCCGTTTAATATGTGTATGAAGCCACTTGCCTCCGAAGGTGGGGTAGAAGCGATTGACATTTCCGAGTACTTGGTTGTTTGGGTATCCGGGGAAAGCGCGATTTGGGCAAGGCCTTGTCTGGACGGGCAGGTTAGTGAAGATGACCAGACCGGAGTTCTGCAAGTAAATTATGGTATTGAGATGTGCGTAGATGCTTGGCTATTTTCCGCAAGCGTGTAGCGACAGTAATTGCTACATAAAGACGCACCTCGAAAGAACTCAGCGAGTCGTAGCTGAAGGATACCGAGGGAGATACTGCTTGCCTCCTCCTCCTCTTGGGCGGTTTAGTGCTTGCAGATGTCTCGTAGGGTTCATTGTAGAGGTAGCCATCTGCAAACATAATAGGAGAAAAAGAAGACATTTCCACGAAACGTAATTACCCGGGTTACGAAACAAAGGGAGAACCAAGGTATACGGAACTCTCCTAGAGAATGATATCTGGAATACCGAAAGAGAGTGAACTGTTTATTGCGACAGTGCTGCTCATGAAGAGAACACTGGTGTAGTATGAATGAGTAGCGAGTGAAACGAAATACTCTTTACGAGTCAGTGGCCATCTTAGTGACGAAACGACCCTGGTTTTCCGTAAGCGGGACAAGCACTAGACAAGCACTAAATTTGTGCTAAGGCACTGTCAGTGCATTTGACATGCACGAAGGCTCAGATTACGATGTGGTATTGTTAAAACTCTTTCTATAAGAAAAGCAAAGTCACGGATATTTTGTCAGTGAAAAATTCTGCTGTTGCCGATTGTAAACTGAATTCTATTGCTCGAACAAGAGCGTATTGATCTGCACCAAACGTCGAGCTCGCTTGCCATGAGTGCAGTCACGCATCTGCAAGTGCACCTGTGTCTGAAGTGAACGAGGAGTGTAATGGTCTGCGTAAAAAAATTTCACTTACCTACGTAACAGTAGCTCTGGTTGACGAGAGACGTGCGAGTGTATCTGTAGTTCAGGTTGCTGATCTGGTTAAGAAGCTGCAATAAAAGCATTTATGAGCGGGGAAAGAGCACAAGTTTACGTAAAGAATAGGCAGTCATAGCTCTGCAGAGATAAATGAAAGTGCATGTGTCGCAGCTCATTGCAGTGTATTAGCAGGGTGTTGCTGGTATTATTTCAGCTTAAACAAACGGCGAGACCATTGAAACGTTGTGTAGAGTACAGCTGGTGGATTTGACAATACACTGCAATAAGAGTTTTAATGTGAACTTAGGCATTTCGTGCTCCATCTTCTAATCGAGGCGCGACACGCCTGTGGTTACCTGACCACATAACTGCATGCTGCCACACGGGCGCTATCTATGCACTTATGTTATTCTGTGTAAGCGCGCGCGCGCGTATGTCAGGGCACAAGGCAACATGGTAAGACTGCTCAAAGTTTAGTGCACAGTAAACACCATGTTTGTAATTTACATGACACAGATGCTAACAGCCAGAGACGACACGGCGTGGCTGCCTGGCTACTACCCCTCCGCAACCCTTTTAACCAGCTTCATGTTGAATGAAGCTTCATGAACTCAAGCCCAGGCGACAAGTCTTTACGTTACTTGTATCATAGAACTGCGCATGGCGAGTGTCGCATGGTTTCGAATGTGCTTGCGGCGTGTGGACCCATGGCCCATCGAACACTAGAAATTAGTGTAAAGCAGCAACGGGCATCAACTTTTGAGGGTAAAGGAACCTTACCAATCGACCTGAAAGTGTACACTCCTGCAGTGAAGCATTAACGAGATGCTACGAATATCGAGCAGACCGCGATAACATTCCGATTCAGCTAGCTGTCCTGAATGAATGCAAGAGCTGATGCATAAAAAACATGGCTGATCCCTCTGTCATAGGAATCGTTATAACACGAAAGTGAAACGTGTCTTCATAGACGTAGTTGAGCGTGTGTTGCGCATTCTTTCGCCCCAAGCGCGAAGGAATGAATGCTACAGCATCAAATCGTAATGTTACGCGAAGAACGGCAAGCCGCTCGAAACTTGCGATGCGCTGCTCAAGCAGAAAGGACGCGCGGAACGAACACACACAGGATGAGCGCGAACTGTCTCAGTTGTAACTTATTTCTGTGTGAGCAGCGCTCTCCTTTCGCAAAAGCGGCCTCTGCAGTGAGCGAGGCGACCTTCGTGCTCTCAACGGAAACTTTCAGGCAGAGCGCAAGACGTACAGATTACAGAGATCACGAGATAAGCGCCCGCACGAGTGACCACGCCCTGTCGAGGCGCGCGCTAATCCGCGTGGGGGACGACTTGAAGCGCGCTCTTCGAGCCCTTCGCGCCATCTCGCTAGTGATAACGAAAACACGCTGTACCGCCGATCTAGTACCGCCGCCGGCAAATGGTGTACATAAATAGCTCGCCGTTAGCATAGCAGAGAACATGCCGTCTGTGGCGGAGTCGTTTCGCGCTGGCGATCGAGAGGTCGTAAGTTCGACTCCCGGTGACGGAACTTTTTCTTTTTTTTCTTTGCCATATGTCAGTCTGCATTTTACAACGTCATATCCGTGACGGAAATGCGTCAGTGGAGCCGTGGTGGACCCCGGCATAAAACACTTCCGTGTTAAAAAACAAACAAACAAAAGAACATATGCGGCCACAGTACGCAGCACCTTAGTGTTACTGAATATCACCGAAGGAAAGAAGTGTTAATTTTAAGGGCTCGTTTTCTTTGTTATACACAATATTAATGAGAACTAACACACAACAGTTGTTAGTTCTCATTAATATTGAGTATCACCGAGTTATGCAAAGGTACACAGGTATGTCTCGCACTCACAGCATCCCTGGAATTTCTTTGATTGTATCCGTCTAGAAGAGCGACGCTGCTGTCGACGGCTCCGACTCCACACAAAGAGTTACCGGCAGCATCAAGCGAAAGAGAGACGTTAGAACCGGGCAAAGCCTTCTTCGGATCAAATGTCAGCGACACCTGACGGAAAGAAAAGTAACCAGGTACACAATACTGGCATCAGTAGTGTGAAACAATGGCAAGTATTGTTTGTGAACATAAAACTTAAGGCATTGCGCGGTGCACACGCAGTGAAGTTAAAACGCATTGCCTTGTTTGTTTCAACAAAAAAGACGCTGTCTCGCATGACGAGGCGTGAAATAACACCTACGGAACACAGTCATGTATCTTGTAAAAACACACGAGTGAAAACTTACATTGTTCTCTAGACACTTCTGTACGCTGAACTCCGCCGAGTCCGAAACGACTTCGATAGGGTTGCCATTGGCGTCCCTGTGCACGTAGTAGACAAGCAGCTGAGCCTTCGGGCTGGCGTTTGGAGGCAGTGTGGACTTGAACTGGAAGCTGCCCACTGAGCGTGTGGTGTCCGGTTCAGTGATTTGGGGATTGGAGCTGTCAGGTGGAGTGTCACCGTTCTTGATCACGTTGTCGTCGGTTTGAACCATAGTGATCTCCGCTTCGGTAAACCGCTTGGTGAAGTTGCGAGTTTCCAGAATGCGCCCAGCAGAATTGAGCTGCGTTTCATGGAAGGAGTGAAAGAGAGTAGGTTATACCAAGGCAAGCGTAGCAGAAGAAGCTTATATATGCCTGCTATAAAACCGAAGGCATGCAAATAGGATGTTCCTAAAAATAGAACAATGCCTAGTATGGTATCACGTGGTAAAGCTGGAGGTTACAAGGAGAGTATGCATGTTCAAGAACCTTAGAACGGGACCTTTTGCTATAGTGTTTCTCCAAGACCTTTGGATTGCATGCAGTAGCCAGGTGAAGCTGAAAAAATACGCCAATTCACTAATCTGAATGGTTGCTCGAAAATCGCTTGGTAAGCATGTCTCGTACGATCATTGGCCATAACCAAGGATTTGCAGTGAAGGTCGTCGCAGATAGGCGAGCCATCCTGGTGATGACAACGATAGGACATACTGGCGCCGCTGACCCAACTGATGTCATAAGCGCAGACTAAAAAGATCCTTCACGTATTTCCGCCATGACTTGTAATCATTATTATGGATGGTTGTGCTCAGATGCCGGAAAGCATATTTGCATGAAAAGTAGGAACTATGGCACAATTACTGAGGGTCCACTGCAGTTCTTTTACTTTGGGGCCCTTGCCTGTATATTCGCTAATCTTGTATTACCTTTTGAAATCAATAAACTGAAACTGAATTGGCAATGCAGTATTTTTTTTCAAACTTCTGTTGATTTTGCAGAAACAGTGAAAAAATTTCTTACCGTCATAAATAGCTGGTAGTCAACGTTGGCGTCGGCAGTCATGACAATGTCTCGCACAAAGCTGGCCTGACACGTGTACACGCTGCCATCACCACGGTCAATTCGAATGGAGCTTGCAGTGGGCGAATAGAAAGGAACCAAGTTTTGCCGAGTCATTGGCTTCTCGAGGGTTGGTCCGTTCTTGATAATGATGCGTGGGTAATTGACGGCTATGGCCTAGAAAAAGAAAGCATTGGCATAAGAACGGTCTGGCACCGGCTCAATTATTCGTGAAGTACACTATGGAACCGATTCGCGAGAGTAGTAGAGTATTTGAATATCGTAAGCAACGTGTTCTTGAGCAAAATGGCAATAACGAAACGTAGGGTTTCTTACAAGTGACAAAGAATATTCTGTTCATAACGCAGGTCAAGCAAAATTGCCAATTGTAATGAAGTACAGTCCAAATCCCTTTTCTAGAGCGGCTAGGCGGCCGCTGCAGCCGCCGGTTTTTGCAAAAATATGCAGACCGACGTGGTAAAGATACCAAATGTACTCATACCGGATTCTAGGAGCGTTTGCTATGATTCAAGCAAGAAACGGAAGCTCCCAGCAAATGCAAGGTATCGGCTGCGGACTGTGGCAGCGTGAACACTCACGCGCTCGACAAGTGCGATTCAGACTATACATCCCCACGTCTGCCTGGGAACGTTCTCTTTGCATACATGTGTGCATAATACGCGTATATTATATTGTCGCGTGGTTGTAACTGAGAATAAGTAATCAAAACCGTAAAGACAACTGTTAATTAGGCAAACTTATGCAAAGGAAAGAAAGGCGCTCGCACTGCAAGAACGCGACACTCGCGCCACAAAGACAGCGTCGAGCACGGTCGATTACGTGATCGTCTGAAACGCGTCGGCTTTCGCGAGCCATCGTACATTCTAGCGCTATCGCTGGTGCTCGCGCAAGTGCCACAGTGTACCCGGCTTTCCGTGTTGGGCACGCAATATGCGAGAACATTTGATAGCGTGCAGATAGATGTTAGGCGCTGCTTGCGCTGTGTGATACTACGGGTAGCAGCCCTTTTTTTTTCTTCCAATGAAACCTCGTCACATTTAAGTAAAAAAAATCATTGCGTGTGGCACTATGTTCCGCATCTCAAGGAAATCTGATCTTTCTGTGGCAAGCGAATTGATGGTTCTTCAAAGTTCTACGCTCGGCGTATTGAACGTTGCCTTCCTTTTTAGTGCGGCAAAACAAATACGGCCACTTCACCCTTCAGGCGAAGCGGCCGTATTTGTAGACGAATAACAAGTGAAAGCTGTGCCTTGCACTTCGGCTCCCGGGAAAATGTACCACTTGTATGCGACAAGTTCAATACACAGCGCACGAGAAGTATTGGTAAGAAGGATCAACGCTTGTATTGTATCGTTAGAATAATACTTGCTCTATATCCCACTCTGATCAGCGCCCACTTGCAGCAGCTCAATGAGAAAACCGTACTGTATGCATAGGGGTATGGTTCATACCTGCTGCTGGATATGGAAGCTGCGGGGTATGGAATATAGCTTCGTCGTTAAGCCGATTGAGATGGACGTTGGCGTGTCCAATTCGCTTCTCGTCAATTTCTCTGCCATATTTGCTATACCTCTCTAGAAACGTTTAGAAACAGCATGCGCGGCGTATCGCACTAAACATGAAAGTTAAGATACGGTACAATTGATCATTATGCGCGAACCTGCAGTTACAAATGAGGTTTGGGGCAGACCTGAAGGATGACACCGGTGACTCTTTGGCTGAAGGGTGGCATGCTGAAATGAACGATCCCTTGGTCGTCTGATGTGTAGTTTCGGCAAGCCAGCACGTTGTCAGTCTCCCATGAGCGCCACGTGAATTTGTTGCGCTCGACGAACATGCAGACTTGAATGACCTCTTTGGGGCGTGGAGTTCCGTCAAGTTCTTGCACATAAAGCTGTAACGACAAACCGAGCACATAACGAAGTCTGTTGGTGCGTGATAACTACTTCATTTGTTCGGCGCAGATATTGCAGCAAGATGATCACGTTCCGGTAGTGTATTGAGCGGCACACTGCGATATAAGAATATGTGGGCCTGTTGACTTGCGGTGTTGAAGGAACTTGGGAAGGAGAAGGCTCGTGTGTAGTGAAGGGTGATCTTAGCCGATAATTTTACAGATATAGACTAACAATGCGTTATCTAGAAATCCAAGTTCAGTCTTACGTGCTTTAGCAGAGTTATTTCAGAGATTCTCGGTTTCCGCTAGAATTATTTCGTTAAGCGATGTACCAACTCGCACAACGTAATTACTAAAATTTTGCGAAGGAAATAAAACGTTCCCTGCGAACATAGGGCGAGACGTAAGCAGCGGAAACGCTATGCAGGGAGTGGTTCATCTTCATATGTTGGCCAGCATAAGCAAATGAAACCGAATTGCGGACTAATAGCCGACGATTTATGAAATGCCTGAAATAGGGCTACCATTCCATAAATCATTTGCAAGTTCAATAACGTCTTTCTTCTGGCGTATGCGATCTCGCTGCCTTGTAGATGAGACAAGATTCAGTGCAAGAACGACGTGCTAGGAAGTTCGGTCCCCTCTAATCGTTTGGCCCCATGCGACACTTACAATATACATATTAGTTAACGTGAATTTCTGCTCTTGCTAAGACAACTACCACAGAGAGCCACGGTGAAACTGGTAAATAGTGCCGGTTCTAGCTCTTGTTTGTTCTGATCTTAACGTGACTTTATTCGATTTATAGCTAATGGATTGCCAATGCCATGTTTGCCACCTCAGCACTGAACCAAGTTTCTCAGAAACAAATATGGGGCTAAGAGAGTCGGTACTTAGCTGAATGAGGTCGAGACACCTCAAAAGTTTGTCTACTTAACCGCCGCCCTAAACGTCGGGCAGCACAAGTGCGCCGAATATTTGGACGAGTAGGTTCGCTTACCTGTCCCTTGTTGAGGAGGTTCAGTTTGAACGTGTTGTCATTGCTGGTGTACTGGCCATTGGGGCTGTACTTCTGTCCAAAGTTCAGCCTAAGCCGTGTGGTACCTCGGCTGTGCAGCTCTGTGGCGGATTGGGACACACCTGCAAGCATAAAATAATACTGAGTACATTAAATGCAAATAAGAAATTGACTTGCGAGAAGACTTGTTCTATTGAAAGGAAGCCAAGTAGGAATGGTGAAGAAACTGTTAAAGTGACCAGGAGACAGCGCGTGCAAATACAGCTTCATACGTGGTGATCGTACCTGTGCCATCTTCGATGACTTTGGCAGTAACGTTGATCGATGGGTATGTAGGGTACGTGTAGTTGACCGTGTTCAGCAGCGAAACGTTGAATACATAGTCGTAACACCCGTTGATCTGAAAGAAAAAGGAAATTTAGTACAAGCTAGCATCAGTAATTAAGAGACTTGTTTCCGGAGCAGCTTTTAAAAACGGCAAATTTTAAATGGTGCTTCGTGTAAGTCAACCAATAAGCTTCGTAGTTATCGCGAAATAAAGAAAACAGCTTCCTCATTTTTTGTTGTTTTCTTTTGAGACTGCAATTTTGCACGCACTGCTTACCCCTAAGGGAATGCTACTTTGATAGCACTTATTTTTCAACGGATTTGCTTTGGTTCATCCAATCACACTGCGGTAAGAGGGACGCTGAAGCGGTCCTATAAACAAAGTGGAATTTGCCAATAGATGCGGTCCACGAAGGTTAACTGGGCAAAGCACAAAAAAAAAGCACGAAAGCAAACGTGCGAAGTACGTTTGGAGAATTTCTTGTTCTAGGGAACACACGATTACTGGCATCGGCTCAAATTACGACAAAAGGAAATATACCTCTGCTACGCGAAGAATAACAGGCTTCTGGCGCAGCGGGTAGTAGTAGTTGAATGGAGACGTGTAGACTTGCACAGTTCCTTTCACATTTTCGCCGTAGGTGTACCTGAAGGTGGACAATGGCGCAAGAAACCATAAATTGCAAAGAACCGGATTTTTTAAAGCAGAACATAACACAACTACTGGGTTACATTGCCACTCTAAACGACAGAACTGCTGCGAGAGTCAACAGATGTCATTGGGATTGAAGAACAAGGGAACTAGTCAGAAGTGCTAGTTTGGAATGAGCGAAATAATTCAAAGGAAATACTTGAGACTAATACACTAACTGCAAGTACTTCCTTCAGACAAGTACACTTACTTCAGATCTTCAGCGCTCACCGAAGGCTTAATACAGAACGAACGTCCTGCGAGTGCAGTATCGAATAAATTACGCTACAATCTCAGGCCTTGCGACAGAAACCGTAAATTAACTCCATCATTGCAATTGCGTGCACACTGGTAAAGTGGAAGGAAGACGAAGTGTTCGCTTTGCTTTTTCTCTGGGCCACAGTGACGGGAACATTTCTGATGCATTGCAGGAGTTTCTTAAAGGTTCAAAAAGATTTAGATTGTAAAATTTGCCTTTCCAAAATATTATTTCTATTTTTCCCCCAAATTATCGGTTTTAATGATTCAATTATATTCTATATTATTATTAGTAGTATAATTTTAACTCTAATTCATTTATACTTCTTTCGTATTAATTAAAAAAAGTTTGAACTTCAATTTTTCCTTTAAAAACTAACCGGTTCTTGGCCAATCCCCCAGTGTGGGTATGAGCCACAGCTTCCAGGGTCTACTCTACTCTACAGAACGCTTGTGACTACCGATCCGCTAGTTTAATATTTCTGCCTTCACCGCTGGATATCCGCCTCGTTTCTGGCGACGATGCAAGTATAGACGTCCCTGGGCCCTGCCGGGAATGGCGGCGACAGCGGCGGCGGTCTCCAGGAAGCGCACTGGGATCCATAGTGCCACGGACAGCGACGAAACCAGTGTATACTCGCTCAGCAGTGAGGTCTGGTCCGATGACGACTTTCAGCTTGTACGACGCCGTAAGGCGAAGCGAAGAAACAGCGGGTCCCCCCTGTCTTCAGGCAAGTCAACTCTGAAATCTACTCGGAAGACCGCAGTCAGTACGATTATATTCGCACCAGAACTCGCTACCGACAACCTGAGACAACTCAACAGACAGTCGGTCTCGGTGCTTCTCGAAGCGGCGGTGCCAAATGAAGTAAGGGACGTGAGAGTCAACACACGAAACAATGTCCTGGCAGTCGACGTTGCACATGAGACTGCACTGAGCACATTGAGCAAAATTACGGAATTTGATGGCATAAAGGTTCGCTCGTACATCCCAATGGCTAGTGATACTACTACTGGTGTCATCTACGATGTGGACGTCTCTGTTTCCAGCACAGACTTGCTCAGTCTGGTGAAGCCAACAGTAGATGGCATCCCTATAATACACATGTCGCGCATGGGCACATCTCGCTGTATAAAACTAACATTCAAGGGTGAATCTCTGCCGTCGCATGTCAAGGTAGGCCACTTTCGGCATCCTGTACGACCGTTCATCCCGAGGCCACTCCAATGCATGCCGCAAATGTATGAGGTTTGGACACGTGAGCGCCGTGTGTCAGAGCACGATCATTTGCTCACGCTGCGCCGAACCACACGCTGCAGACTCCTGTGAGGCCACGGTCCTCAAGTGCCGCAATTGCCTGGGGTCCCATGACGCTTCGTCAAATGAGTGCCCCAAGAAACAGAAGGAAAACGAAATCTAAAAGCAGATGGTGCGAGACTGCTCGTCTCGTCGGGAAGCTGTTGCTGTCGTCACAAAGCGACGCTCCCGACGCCGTAGAGGTTCAAGGAGCTCTGTGAAGCGCAGTTCACAGGTGACACCTCATCCTCTGCTTCCTAGACTAGACACGCCCGAGTCGATTCCTGAGGACAAGACTGCACCAGAGCTCATGGACACTGAAGCATGGCCGCCATTGCCAAAGCTGCATCCAGAGCCACAGCCAGAACCACAGCCACAGCCAAAGCACCATACACAGCGAGTCCAATGGTCGCAGCAGACACAGACGGAGTCAACGACAGCGCTGGTTCCCCACGACTTGCCCGAGAAAGACAAGGACATTGCTGCGATGCTTCGCTCTCTTCTGAACACCATATTCATGCTTTTGAATAAGCTAAACACTCCGACTGCCCGAGCTGCCCTGCAAATGCTGGAGGTTCTCGATCCAGTGTTTTCAGCGCTGCAGTAATCACAACGGCTCGCCCACGGCCCTCTCAAAGGCCGCGATTCCCCAATGGAATATCAGAGCGCTGATGTAATGTAGGTCAGAGAAGCTCCATCCAGCCTCAGTGACTGATTGTACCCCTTTGGACGCGCAGTGCTTTCCTTTTCTCTCTCTCTCTTCCTCTTTCTATTCCCCATTCCCTTGTCCCCAGTGCAGGGTAGCAAACCGGACGTTCTACTGGTTAACCTCCCTGCCTTTCCTCCTCTCTTTCTCTCTCTCTCTGGTAAAGTGAACATGGCTTAGTAAGCAGATACATTTTGCGAATGCTAGTGTGATCTTACGGATAACACACTTACTTCGCGCAAATAGTGTAGAGCACCGTGGGGTTCGTGACGACGTCGTTACCGTCTGGTGTGATGGTGACCGAGAACTTCGGTAGCACTGCAAAAAGCAAAACCACTCAATGAAACAGATATCCTAGCAATCTTAGTCCACTCGTTGGCATTATCAATGGAAGCATCTTTGGAAGCTCAGTTTAATAAAGGAGAATCGTTGAAGCAAACACTGCGTAAGAATTTTCGAGTTGAGAAGCTGTATGCTAATGTGCCGTGTGCCGATTTGTATCGAACTTGTAGACACTGGCACTATCTGCAAACAATCTCAAAGGGTACGTAGTGTATTACTGAACTAGGCGAATTTAGTGTTGAATTGTTGGAAGTCTGAAATGTGGACTTACCGTAGTCCCGGACTTCAAACGATGTGGATCCAGAGTTTGTACCAGCCGATACCGCAATCGTCCATGTGCCTTCGTCAGTAATATCAAGGAGCTTGAAGGAATTTTGCAGAAGACCTGCGAGACAACGCGAATTTGGTTTAAAAAATGAACGCTGCGATGTGAAGTTCGCCTGCGGCTTTTGAGAAAGCAACGTACCATCGCTGAAATTGACAAATTGCTGCTGGAATAGAAGCTGGCCGTAGGGGTTTGTGATAGTGATGTTTGCCTGTAAGATAATGAATATTAATGGATGTACATAACAGGTACACAGAGCAGGTGGTTGTTTGTTTTGAGCAAAGTTATATTTCGTGAAGTTCTTATGGCACGACTTGCACTTGCCGTGTTTACGTACCCCAACATGCAGACATTTCTCTATTCACTACATGACACAAAAGTAAAAGCCAAGTAGCAGTATCTGCCTAGCGAAAATTCACGAACTAAGTGTTGTCGAGGGTTTCCTGCGAAAGCATAGCGTCAATATATTTCACACGAACACTTTATAGTGTGTAAGGCATGATATTTTTAGTAATTATGCTAACAATTTTCACTGCACTTCAATTTACAGTTTTAATAGTAGCCCTAGTGAATGACTGAAGCAATCTAACAGATAGCGAAAGGCTCTTGCGCAGGCAATTAAAAGAGTAAAAAAATAGCATGCCCATATTTGTGTCCTGCTATACAATGCGAGAATTAAGGGCATTTATGAGACTACGTAAACAGAAATTGAAGAAATGAATGGGAAAGAAAGGAGATAACATATGTAGGAAAGGATTACTTACCAGCTGGTCAGTGACCGGCAAGAGTTCATTGTCAAGCAAGAGGATCCGGTAGTTGACTGTAAGGCAGGAATATTGAAGGAATGAGTTTTGGTATAGAAGCACAGTGTAGGAAAACATTACGAGCGACATGATGGAATGATAATATAAATGATGAAGGGTAGGAACAAATAGGAGCATTTTATCTGATAATCACGGGCTGGATATTTAAAGCATACATATGTAGATGTGGCCTGCAACGCTTCGTGCAGGCAACGTCGGCTGGAGGCAGCCAGTGGGATAAGGGCTCAAGTGTTTGAGAGAGTGAACAGATCGAATATGAAGCATGCAGAAAGGAGACATGCTACCCGCTTTCTTGTAGTTTTCGATGTAGACTTGAAATCCTGTTGGCGGGAGCTTCACAGGACACATTCTCCGAAGGTACGCGGAAAGTAATAGCAAGTAGCAGCGATAAAGCAAGTAGCAGCGAAAATATAGATTACATAAAAATAATGCCGACTTGGAGCGCGAGAGGGCAGTCCTTACGGCTGCAGAGTGAAATACTTTAGCAATGTTAATACATACCTGTACTTCCTTGTCGGTACATGGGCTTGTCGGTCTGTACGATGACATTGATGTTGTTGACATACTCAAGTTGAACAGAGGACCTATTGTAAAACTGGCTGCTTCCAAACTTGCCAGTCACATCCAGGTACACGTTGTAGAACTCGCTTGGGTTCAGATTGGGGACGTGGAAAAGGAGTTCGGAGTCGATGCCTGCAAGGCAAGCAGTAGACGGATGATGAGACTGACGAGGGCATTAGCGCTCCTAATGAATGAACGTAATAAAAGAAAGTGAGGTTAGTTAAGCGGGCGGGACTACCGTGCATGGTTTAGAAAAAAAAACAAAACTAGGCGACGTTAATGTGTCATTATGGCACTAGACCCTAGCTTTTGTTGAACTTTTGGTTCACTTGGGTAAAAGAACAATTCTGTTGTGGGTATGTGGTATACTGATGGCGCATGCCGTGTAAAGCATAGCGTTTGTTCAATGAACTCAATTTAAGCGCACTCTATGAGGTTGGTAGCGCGTCCTTCAGCGTGGCCTGCGCAATCAACCCGGCAGCGCGCCTTCGAAGAGGATCGCAGAGACCCCGTAGAAAGAAGCGCGTGGTTCAGATCATCTCCACAACGATCCCAGCCGTTTACAAGACTCTGCTCTTTCGCTGACCTCGCGCAACTAATTTTCATTAATTACTCTGACAGTTGATTTACCCTTATCGTTCCAAAACTAACGCTCCGACATAATATCTGTCCTAAGCCACTCTTAACCGTGAACCATTCACTCTTTCATGCGAGCGTTACTTTATTCGGGTTTTCAGACAGCGCAGGAACGAAATTTCCGGTTGACAAGAAGCAGACCGAAAAAGTTGCCGAGGAAGGAACGTAATGCCGCGAGGAGCTAGCGCCATAATATATGTACGTAGCTCTACATGGTCTGTAGGCAAGACCAGAGCGAGAAAAAGGATGTTACCGAAAGGGGGTAGAAAAAAAACCTCTTGTTGATCAACTTAGAAACAGGAGAAATAGGGTAATGGAAAACGATTCTGTGAACATGTACGCATTAGGACGCCACACGGAAATACCGATCGCATGAAGATAGCACCAATGGCAGAGAAACAAAAAACGTTGCAAGAAGTGGGAGTATACCCTTTGAACTGACGTCATACGTCTGGGTAGCCAGGACTGTGCTGTTCTGGTTGATTCCCGAAACGAGTGCCCCACAGTTCCACAACCAGTTG
>NC_051178.1:230384697-230438539 GCF_013339695.2 Rhipicephalus sanguineus
TCTGATACACGCCCGACGCGATTCCTGAGGACAAGACGGCACCCAGAGCTCATAGACACTGAGTCCATGGCGCCATTGCCAAAGCTGCATCCAGAGCCACAGCCAGAACCACAGCCACAGCCAAAGCACCCATACACCGCGAGTCCAATGGTCGCAGCACCACAGACGGAGGCAACGACGCGCTGGTTCCCCCGACTTGCCCGAGAAAGACAAGACATTGCTGCGATGCTTCGCTCTCTTCTGAACACCATATTCATGCTTTTGAATAAGCGAAACACTCCGACTGCCCGAGCTGCCCTGCAAATGCTGGAGGTTCTCGATCCAGTGTTTTCAGCGCTGCAGTAATCACAACGGCTCGCCCACGGCCCTCTCAAAGGCCGCGATTCCCCAATGGAATATCAGAGCGCTGATGTAATGTAGGTCAGAGAAGCTCCATCCAGCCTCAGTGACTGATTGTACCCCTTTGGACGCGCAGTGCTTTCCTTTTTCTCTCTCTCTCTTCCTCTCCTATTCCCCATTCCCTTGTCCCCAGTGCAGGTAGCAAACCGGACGTTCTACTGGTTAACCTCCCTGCCTTTCCTCCTCTCTTTCTCTCTCTCTCTGGTAAAGTGAACATGGCTTAGTAAGCAGATACATTTTGCGAATGCTAGTGTGATCTTACGGATAAACCACTTACTTCGCGCAAATAGTGTAGAGCACCGTGGGGTTCGTGACGACGTCGTTACCGTCTGGTGTGATGGTGACCGAGAACTTCGGTACACTGCAAAAAGCAAACCTCAATGAAACAGATATCCTAGCATCTTAGTCCACTCGTTGGCATTATCAATGGAAGCATCTTTGAAGCTCAGTTTAATAAAGGAGAATCGTTGAAGCAAACACTGCGTAAGAATTTTCGAGTTGAGAAGCTGTATGCTAATGTGCCGTGTGCCGATTTGTATCGAACTTGTAGACACTGGCACTATCTGCAAACAATCTCAAAGGGTACGTGTGTTTACTGAACTAGGCGAATTTAGTTTTGAATTGTTGGAAGTCTGAAATGTGGACTTACCGTAGTCCCGGACTTCAAACGTGTGGATCCAGAGTTTGTACCAGCCGATACCGCAATCGTCCATGTGCCTTCGTCAGTAATATCAAGGAGCTTGAAGGAATTTTGCAGAAGACCTGCGAGACAACGCGAATTTGGTTTAAAAATGAACGCTGCGATGTGAAGTTCGCCTGCGGCTTTGAGAAAGCAACGTACCATCGCTGAAATTGACAAATTGCTGCTGGAATAGAAGCTGCCGTAGGGGTTTGTGATAGTGATGTTTGGCCTGAAGATAATGAATATTATGGATGTACATAACAGGTACACAGAGCAGGTGGTTGTTTGTTTTGAGCAAGTTATATTTCGTGAAGTTCTTATGGCCGACTTGCACTTGCCGTGTTTACGTACCCCAACATGCAGACATTTCTCTATTCACTACATGACACAAAAGTAAAAGCCAAGTAGCAGTATCTGCCCTAGCGAAAAATTCACACGAACTAAGTGTTGTCGAGGGTTTCCTGCGAAAGCATAGCGTCAATATATTTCACACGAACACTTTATAGTGTGTAAGGCATGATATTTTTAGTAATTATGCTAACAATTTTCACTGCACTTCAATTTACAGTTTTAATAGTAGCCCTAGTGAATGACTGAAGCAATCTAACAGATAGCGAAAGGCTTTGCGCAGGCAATTAAAAGAGTAAAAAAATAGCATGCCCATATTGGTGTCCTGCTATACAAGCGAGAATTAAGGGCATTTATGAGACTACGTAAACAGAAATTGAAGAAATGAATGGGAAAGAAAGGAGATAACATATGTAGGAAAGGATTACTTACCAGCTGGTCAGTGACCGGCAAGAGTTCATTGTCAAGCAGAGGATCCGGTAGTTGACTGTAAGGCAGGAATATTGAAGGAATGAGTTTTGGTATAGAAGCACAGTGTAGGAAAACATTAACGAGCGACATGATGGAATGATAATATAAATGATGAAGGGTAGGAACAAATAGGAGGCATTTTATCTGATAATCACGGGCTGGATATTTAAAGCATACATATGTAGATGTGGCCTGCAACGCTTCGTGCAGGCAACGTCGGCTGGAGGCAGCCAGTGGGATAAGGGCTCAAGTGTTTGAGAGAGTGAACAGATCGAATATGAAGCATGCAGAAAGGAGACATGCTACCCGCTTCTTGTAGTTTCGATGTAGACTTGAAATCCTGTTGGCGGGAGCTTCACAGGACACATTCTCCGAAGGTACGCGGAAAGTAATAGCAAGTAGCAGCGATAAAGCAAGTAGCAGCGAAAATATAGATTACATAAAAATAATGCCGACTTGGAGCGCGAGAGGGCAGTCCTTACGGCTGCAGAGTGAAATACTTTAGCAATGTTAATACATACCTGTACTTCCTTGTCGGTACATGGGCTTGTCGGTCTGTACGATGACATTGATGTTGTTGACATACTCAAGTTGAACAGAGGACCTATTGTAAAACTGGCTGCTTCCAAACTTGCCAGTCACATCCAGGTACACGTTGTAGAACTCGCTTGGGTTCAGATTGGGGACGTGGAAAAGGAGTTCGGAGTCGATGCCTGCAAGGCAAGCAGTAGACGGATGATGAGACTGACGAGGGCATTAGCGCTCCTAATGAATGAACGTAATAAAAGAAAGTGAGGTTAGTTAAGCGGGCGGGACTACCGTGCATGGTTTAGAAAAAAAAACAAAACTAGGCGACGTTAATGTGTCATTATGGCACTAGACCCTAGCTTTTGTTGAACTTTTGGTTCACTTGGGTAAAAGAACAATTCTGTTGTGGGTATGTGGTATACTGATGGCGCATGCCGTGTAAAGCATAGCGTTTGTTCAATGAACTCAATTTAAGCGCACTCTATGAGGTTGGTAGCGCGTCCTTCAGCGTGGCCTGCGCAATCAACCCGGCAGCGCGCCTTCGAAGAGGATCGCAGAGACCCCGTAGAAAGAAGCGCGTGGTTCAGATCATCTCCACAACGATCCCAGCCGTTTACAAGACTCTGCTCTTTCGCTGACCTCGCGCAACTAATTTTCATTAATTACTCTGACAGTTGATTTACCCTTATCGTTCCAAAACTAACGCTCCGACATAATATCTGTCCTAAGCCACTCTTAACCGTGAACCATTCACTCTTTCATGCGAGCGTTACTTTATTCGGGGTTTTCAGACAGCGCAGGAAACGAAATTTCCGGTTGACAAGAAGCAGACCGGAAAAAGTTGCCGAGGAAGGAACGTAATGCCGCGAGGAGCTAGCGCCATAATATATGTACGTAGCTCTACATGGTCTGTAGGCAAGACCAGAGCGAGAAAAAGGATGTTACCGAAAGGGGGTAGAAAAAAAAACCTCTTGTTGATCAACTTAGAAACAGGAGAAATAGGGTAATGGAAAACGATTCTGTGAACATGTACGCATTAGGACGCCACACGGAAATACCCGATCGCATGAAAGATAGCACCAATGGCAGAGAAACAAAAAACGTTGCAAGACATGTGGAAGTATACCCTTTGAACTGACGTCATACGTCTGGGTAGCCAGGACGGTGCTGTTCTGGTTGATTCCCGAACGAGTGCCCCACAGTTCCACAACCAGTTGACCGTCGGATGGCGGGTTTCGCACTACTGCGGTGAGCTTGATATCAGCATTCGGCGTCAAGTATCCTGGTGCAGTCACGAAGTACTCGCTGCATGAGTATGGAAAGAAAAAGTGCAAGAAAAAGTTCAGGCAGTTGATTAGGCAGGGTTGGTAACGGAAGGGCGTCGTCCTGGGCAGCAGGGGCGTTGAGACACGGTGTGCGACAGAAGCACTCAAGAGAAAACCGTAATAACAAAAATTAAATAGACGGGTGCATGTTTACTTCTCAGTTTCTCACTTTTTAGACAGAATTGTTCGAGGTGTATCATAGGGTGGGGGTTAATGATCGAGGTGCCAGACATTAGAAACTCGTAGAAAAATGTAGCTTGGAACTTCAGGAGACCAAAAGGCGTATGATTAGGAGGCAGCTGCTTAGAAGAAAGGATTGTATAGCAGCGCAAATACACAGGGACACAGGCAAGTCGCTATTACACAATGCGTTCATACCAACTAGCTCGGCTATCCTTATTACTGTAGAAGAAAGGGTTGACGATTCAGAGAACTATGTATTGTATGGAAAAGTGTGAAGCCGTCCTGAACCCAAAAGACAACAGCCAGAGGCTCCTCAGGTTGACCTGGCACCTGGCCTCTCTACCAGACAAGCGAGATTCAGTCTGTATCCATTTTGAGCGGACACGCACAACGATTACATTGACCAGCCATGCATGTTTCTCAAATGCACACTAGGCTTAGTTGGGAACAATAGCACATCTGCGACGTCCGAGTAATTTCTGCGATGCTTCCTCTTAAAATCAATCAACACGTGGGGAAATTTCCATGTATACACGAAGCATAACGGAAGTAGCACCTCCGTGCTCGTGCGAAAGCAGTTTAGAAGCTTCCGACAGACCGTAGTTTGTATTTATTTCGTGCTCACCCTGACTAGGCACGACGAACGCACGCGAGAAAAAAGGCGCGAAAAGCAGGTGCTCACATAGCGGCGGCGGTGGGCGTTGTTTCCAGAGTGACCACAGCTGCGAGTAGCAGCAACCAACGTGTCCAATTCGACGCCATGGCGACGAATTACGGCCCCTGCGATGGAAAGAACAGAAACGACCGCTAATGAAGAACTGCTACAATAACAACGCATTTAAATGACAATAACGCGAAATATGACATGAACTCAATATCTCAGTGTTAAGTTGAAAAGAAATTCGCCACATGCTCTTCACGTCCATACGTAACATGGCGTAGGTAAACATGCAACAAACAAAAAACAATCAACAGTTGTATTAAGTGACACACGGTGAATTAGGTGACGTGACAAGAGTTGCTTGTGTGGAGCCATTGCAGGGGAAGCTACCTGCAGGTGAGGCAGGTAGCGTCACCTGTAGTAACATCAGGGGCCGAATTCACAAAGCTCACTTACGAGCAAATTGTCGCGTAAGAGAAATTTTGTCGCGTAAGTCGATTCACGAAGCGAAAAAAACGTCGTAAGAGCCGTCGTTATCACATCGGCCGCTGCGGTAAAGCGCGCTGCGACTGTGAAGGAGCATGCCAGCGATGGTGATGCAGTTGCTATATTTGGTGACGTCACTGAAAAAGGCTCGTAAGTGGATTCACGAAGCAAAAAAATTGCGCAGAAACAGCGTGGCTACGAGGAAATCCCAAGAGTGGTCCGGACCACTCTTACGAACAATATGGCTGTTTAGAACATGCAACTGCGGCGGGTATCTTGGTGCCATGGCTGATTTTAAGCTAATTCACGGCCATGTAAGGCTGCTTGATGACTGCTGGCACGTTTTAATTTATTTCGGCGCTTTGAGTTTCGTGTGTTGTTTCGCTTGAACGCTATGGACAGTATTGACACTCGTAGTCGTCCAATAAGCTGCGAGTCGCAGTAATTAAAGAAGCCTATTGGTTGTCAATGGCGAAAAATTATGCATGCAAAGGCTTGTGGTTGGATTAAAACCAAAGTTCTACATGAATGGTCGATGAAGTCGAAAGCGGTGCGGTATTTGGTCAACATTTTTTTGTTATGTTGTTGTGTTGCGTCCTACTTCCTCCAATGAGATGTCCAACTTATGATGATGTACGCAGCATTGGTCGAAATTACCACCAAAGAGGTTCAGAGGAGCACATCAGCTGCGTGTTATTGGTAATAATATTGAACGGAGCATTTCAGTTAGCCATCATTAAAGCCTATTATGTGATTCCATAACTTGTCTAGTTGGATTGGCTTTAACTGACCAATAGGCACGATCTCCGAAATGCAGCTGTCGCTATGCACTTTGGGCAGATCCAGAGCGAGCTCGTACATTGCATTATCACAGCATATTATAGATGTGCGTGATTACGCACGAAATCACAAACAAATCGAGCTTTTCGACCTTCACTGTTCGGAAACCGAAACGGAACGCGTTAATGTGGCAAGTAGTCAGAAAGAAATGACTCCAGTAATTTGAAATGACGTCGAAAATAAGTGCGAATGCTCACGATTCTCGAGTATAAACAAACCTTTGCCGAATTCATGTCCCTTTGATTATTAACTGCCATTTAACTTGGCCTGAGAATATCAATTAAAGGTGGCTTCACCCGCTCATATATGTATATTGTGCTCAGAAGCGTCAGCTTGACCTGGAAATCGCGTAGATAAGGCGAAACCCCCGCAGGAGGCTACTATCGTAGCAGACGACAAACGATAGCAGACGACGGCTTGGGCGAGAGGTGCAACTCGTGATTGGTTGGGAAGCAGTACTCTCTACAACAGCCCATCTTATGACGTTGACAAAACACTTCTTTCATCGCGCGCTCCTGTCGTGTTCGTCATATCTTCCCCCTCGCACATAAGAGAACTTTTTATCTTCTCGCGATCAACGCGAAAGAGCTTTTTCTAAGTTGTCTTAGCGCCTACCCCCTGCTGCGCAGTTTGTAAGAACAACATGGCGCCGTAAACTGTAGGTGTCGGCGCCGATTTTCGCAAACGCATGAGTTCCTTCAGCGTTCGACTGGATGTGCTGTGAATACCGCTGCTTTTCCGGTGCGCGCAATCAGTGTGAAGACAGACGACAGTGTCTCTTGGTGCGCGGTGAAGCGTAGCGAAGCCTGTGCCTCGGTGTGTGTATGAAGTGGGGATCGGCGCCTGTGTACCGACGGTAACTAGCATTCGAGGAGCCTGCAGTGCGTGTTTGAGTGTCGGTAACAGTTCGTTTGCTTCGCTTCACAGTGTCTCAGTGAGGTGCAGTGCGGCATTTCGAATTGACAACATTTCGGCACGTTACTTGAGTGATTCTGTGCTCGCACGGTAACGCATGAACTACGCTCTGTGTTTGGTTCTTGCTTCGCCACGGGTTAGCCCGTGCGCTTCTATTTTCTTGTGAGCAGTCCAGGCAAATGCAGTGTTTGGGAGTGAAACGATGTGCGTTGTGAACAGTGGTGCTGTGTTGACATTTCCAAGACTTGTGAAGAGGCTGTGCCCGTGTGACAGAATATAAAAGCGTTGATAACCGTGTTTCGTCCTACGAAGTTGCGATGGTGCTTTATGAGGGCTTTAAGGATTTGGCGCTGGGCTTGGCGTTTTCTTTTTTAACTCGTTGCTTCTCCTTTTTGTGATAACCGTAATCCGAACGTCATAACGTGTCGAACCGAAGTCGCACGCCGAAACATTCTCCTGTAAATGTGGCTGCTTTCGCAGTACGCCTTGACTGTTCTCCGGTGAAAACTTGGACTTGTACCTGGCAGCGAAAGCACGTGAACGTCACGCTTCGATCCGGACAGAACACACTTCTCACTAGTGCCTTGCCTTGGATGAAGTCGTAGACCAGCACCTGCTAACTACAGGTTTTCAAGTGCATTTGTCCTGTCGTTTTGCTCGGCACTGGAGCCTTGACTACAGCGGCCCACGCCGATTTCTCACGCTTCACCAGTGGACGTACACGTCTTGCTAGCCTTGCATTTCTACGTCAACGGCAGCTTCCTGTCCACAGACGTCTTTTGCCTGTGGCTGCAGAGCACATTGGATTCCCGATGACGCTGACGGCTGCTAATATCGTTGTGCCATCGGTGAGTTGAACTTGCACAACTAATTTTGTTGTTATTCGTGTAGCGCTATAACGTACGTTTGTAAGTTTTTCATCCCAGCAGATGTAATGTCACCCCATGTTAAGTTCCAGTACGAAAAATGTACTACTACCGCTTTGTATATACGTATATATGGCCAATATACATATATTGCAATATGAGCAAGTACACCAGCAGTGTTTATGATTTGGGTTAAGCAGGTTATTATCTGGTTATTAAGAGGAGCCTGTCTGTTTACCACGCTTGACAGTTGAGATAAAAATAATTGATGCGAATTTATTTTCCAGGAGCCATGAAGCACTTCTTCAGGAATTCCCTTTATATTGCAAAATTACTTGTATAGAAGGTTACTGCTGTGGCAGCACTATACTTTACAAGGACATACATATCTTGCGGTATGTAAAGCTTACATGGGGCTTCAGTTTGTTGCAAATTGAATATAGCATATTTGATAGCTTTGACTAAGTGATGTTACTGCCAAATATGTATTAAGAGCGCTTTCAATGATGGTTTTTTGAATATATCGTATTTGGCCTCTTCACAGATCGCAGACTTTCGTAAGGTCCTGGAATCCATCGATTGCAAGCACTGGCAAATCAAGCCACCTTATGACTTGGAGCACCTGTACAGAAATAGGAAGGACTTGTGCTCCCTAAATGTACAAGTCTTTCGCAATGGTAGGGGTGTCATCATCCAGCCGACCTCAAAGGGGCCTGGAAGCACGCATGGCAGCCTCATCTGAATGGACTGTGCTCTTCCTGGGAGCTTCAAGGGCAGAAAACTGCCTAATGGCTGGTTGCTAGGTTAGTTTTTTTCAAAGTACAGATGGTACAGTAAACACCGGTTAATGTACACACCTTCACAACCCAAACATTGTTAGTAACAGTGGATGCTTGTATTATTGTCACGCACCAATGCTAATTGGACACTTAAGGAGAAGCAAACTATGATGGAATTGACAATGTCGCAAGTGTAAAGTCTGCAGCTTATGAATTTTACTTCATACATGTGAGACTGGAAAGTTGTGCTTTTGAAATAGCACAAATACTTTTATGGCTTATTGAGCTCTTGTGCTTGTGACGCACTCACTGTATCAAGTGCTCTGTATGGAAATAGCAAGTGGGTGAAAATCGCCTGGCTGTTCGCAACATGCAGGGAGAAAGAGCTCAGGCAACACAGGAGCAGTAAATGCGCATTTTTTTAAAAAGCTCATCTTTTTTTCAATGTTGTTGCATATGTTGCATTTCCGTCGTACATGTTCTCAGCACAATTGCATAGTCTCACGGTTATTTCTACAAATCGTATTTGACCTGAATACACGCTTGTTGATCTCTGAAGGTGACTCTCCCTATGCCTGAGAGCCATGGGTGCTCACCCTCCGGTCCGTGGCTGGCCCAGCTGAGCAGCAGTGCAGCCCCCACCCATGCAAGACAAGTCATACAGTGCACATTTGGTGTTCTGAGCACGACACAGCATATCCGTCCGGCATGGCATTGACAGCAATAGTGATGATGGTGAGTGTCTGTGGAAACCATAAGAGCCTATTAACATGCATTTGTGGATTATGAGTGTGTTTGTTGCTCACAATCATTTCTCCTAATCAAGTGCATTTTTTTTTCAAAGTGTCCTTTTGGTAGGAAAAACGGCTTTGAGAAACAAAAACACACATAATCCGCAAGTGCTTTGCGCTTTCTAGTCTTCAAAATTGTTCCTGCACACTGTATGATGACGTGGCTATGTTAGATAACGTTAAAGTGATGAACAATAGCTGTTGTCTTGTAACATAGCAATACATGAGTACACTCTAAGAAGAAATAGAGTATTTTTTAGTATTTCTGCCACACAACAATAACGTAATCTTGCTTGCTCGGGTTTTCTTTTTTGAAAACCTGGCTCTTGGCACTTTCCTATCAAGAATGTTGTCACTCTAATGACGCGTGGTGGTAACGCGAGGAAAGTACGTGAGATGGATGACGATTGTAGTTGTGGGGTGGCAATACTCCCCAAATACTTCATTTTTTCTTAGAATGTAGCACAGTGAACTCATTTGTGGTCGGCTTCTTGCACCTAGTGTAAAGTCGAAATAGAAGATACTTTATTGGCTTATGTCTCACTATTAGGCAGAAGTTTGTTGCCTTCAAAATGAACATCGTAGTTATACATTTATATCATAAAATATTTTTTCAAAGACTTCATTGTTGGTGGCTCTATGTTCAGACCTTTTTGTTGTTTTAATATTTCTTAATACTTGTCATCGGCTTCTGAAAATACGAGAGCTGGAGTTTCTAGCACATATCAGTTGTCCAGTTTTACACATAGCACGGTTGTAACAATCATCTGCATTTTCTATGTTCCAGCAGTACCACGGGATCAGGTGCCTCACTGTCATCTAATCGTACAGTGTATCTCGGACAAAACGCACAAGGCGAACAAGTAGACAGCGACTACCAGTGACTGTGTCCTGCTGTTCAATGTGCACGTCAACAGACAGAATGCATTGTGATATCTGGAACAGTTTGAATTGTATGGTGAGAATCTGCACAGCTGCAGTTTAATTGTTGAGCAGTGCATCATTCAGCAATTCCTTGCATTTGAGGATTCAAAATTAATTAAATTCTGCATTTAACATACAAAACCTTGACATTAATGTACAGCACACTGTAGTAGTAGTGTGCAAATTAATTTCGGCTACCTTGAATTTATAACATGCTCGTAAATCAAAGTGCATGTGTGTCTCTGCATTTCACTGCCATTAGAAACAGCAGCCATGGTCGGCAACCAAAACCGTGTTTTCATGTTTGGTAGTGCAAGAATGAAACCATTGAAGCAGGTAATTTTGCACTTGGTCGATATAGTCGTTCAGGATACGCGCATTAGTATAGCACAAATGATTTTCTGTTTACATAAGCTCTGGAAAGTCCTTCTCCACGGAATATTTAGATGCAAGAGGAGCATCACTATTCCTAGTACGTCCAACAAGTTTTAGCACCGGTGTAATGTTATCCCGTCGCCTGTCTGTCCTCTTCAACAGTCACCCTCTCTGCATGTACTGTGTAAGTTTTAATTTTTTTTTCATATAGTGTTTGTTGCCATAGGTTTCTCCATTATGTAATTTTATACTCTGCAAATAGTTCATCATCTATGCAGCTTTGCTCATTTTACTGCTGAAAGTATTTATTGCTTTTTGTAGGGTGATTATAGCATGCATTTACTTATGCCTTTTGTTGCGTCTGTACAATGGTTTAGCCTGAAGAAGGCTGTTGGTATACTCTAATCTTGAAACTGGCGACTTCAAACAAATTTCTAGGCTGATAACCATTACTACTATCATCAGATAAGCTGTCATTGCTCCATGAAAATGTATTTAAGATTCTGTAAACTGTGCCAGGTAAATGTTTTTAAATAATTTATTGTTGTCCATGTTTTATGCGCCTGAAACATAATTACTTCAGCGTGGTACTATATAAAATGTTATTCTGCACATTTCTGCTGATAAACATTGCAGCTGAGGCCAGCAGCAAGATATACATGCAAGGCACTGAAGCTTCACATCACATGCCTTGTCCAGAAGTGCATTGAAATTTTTTTTCGAGCGGAATGAGAGACTGCTATACAGCAGTCTCTCAATGTGCACACTTCTAAACCTTTTTGAGGAGTGTTTTCAGGAGAAGCAATAGGGTCTTGACATGTCAACAACAGCATTTTGTGTACCGAGGAGCTTAGTAACAGCGAATTGCTTTATTTATGTATTGGTCCAGAATTTGTCCGACCTGTGCCAATTTTTCAGCCCACGTCACCTAACATGGCTTGTTATAGTGTTGTCAATGTGCCCGACTATGTAAATAAACTATGTGTCATATTGCAGACATGTACCAAAATGTGATGCATTGCGCTTTTCCTTGGCATCACATTATCAGGGGCTCTTTTCTTATATATCGTCGTGGGCTGACGCCCACCAAATGTATAAAAATTGCTTGTGAGTGGGCAGCAACAGGAACTATGCATCAAATTGTTCCAGGAGGGTTCGAGGAATGCCGAGTTGGCACATAAAAGTGGTGAGAGATTTCTCTCGTACGTTACTGCCTTGAAACCTCATGTGCTCAAGACTGAGTGTATCAGCATTGTTGTTTTATAGCAGTTCATCCTATTAACTACACCTCAACGTATGTATGTATGTATGTATGTATGTATGTATGTATGTATGTATGTGTATGCATGTATCTGAAACAAAAACTTACGTTATTTTGTTTACTGTAACTTTTATAAGAATTTTCCTATTTGCTTTCTAGTTCTCCTTTTTCAATCTCGTTTTCATTTCTCAAGTATGTTTCCTACTGTGCAAAAATGAATGTAACCTTACATAAAATGTGCGCATTCAAAGAAGATGTTTCATTTTCCAACGTACAGTTCTGAGCAAGAAGTTGAAAACTATGCAACCAACCAGCAAAAATAAGTTTATAGGACAGTTCCTCCGTGTAACATTGCTTCTACAGATTGCGTTTGTCGAATATGTAGAATAGAGTAGTCGACTTCAAACCAGCATAACCAAGCTTTCGCTCGTGGCTGTACATACTTTTACATATGTGCGTGGTATTTCTACGTATTGTCATACCTGTTGCCAATTACTATTTAGGGCACAAAACTAGTCAAGCTGAACACGCGAAATTTTTTTTTGTCCACCTGTCATCTATACTTTAACTGCTGTTGATAAAGAATAAACTTGGGTTTAAAATTTTCAAGTACCTACAAAGGGAAGAGTAGCCCTTAATGACGCAAATGAATTTGCCGTAATTTTTTCGCAGGCCTACTGCTTTGCCCTCTCCTCAGAACTCGATAGCCTGCTGGAGTTCTTTAGAACCATTGACAGAGGCATTACACGGAGCTGCGCAACACGACAGAGACCGAGAGAGAAAACACATCACTGTGTGTGTGTCTTTTCTCGCTGTTCCTGTCGTTTTGCGCTGCTGCATGGAATGAAGGCCACCCAACTAGCACGGAAACATGTCCCGACAAAGGCAGTCATCTTGGCCGCAAGCAGTTTGGCCGCCGCGTGTCTATTGGTGTTCTTGAAAACACCGTGATGTCTGACCGGCGCTCGAATAGCCAGAGTCGTGAAAAGTAATGCCCAGGTATGATAATTGGGTTTCGGGACTGGGCGCTCTTGCGATAGTAGTGGTTAGAGAAAAAAAAAGTTCTTATTTCTGTGATCCGTGAGGGAGCACGGCGCATCGTCTTGGGGGTCTAAATGGGAGTGAAAGAAGAGAGCGGAAAGGCCACGTTATCAAAAAAAGAGTGCCCGAAACACATACCCTCAGGCATTGCTATCTGTTTTTCCATAAAAAAAAATACGTGAGTGCTTGGCGACACTGCGAATCGAACCCACTACCTCCCGCATTGCAGCCGGACGCTGTAACGACTCGACCACCGCTGCAGTGTTTCGCAAGAGAGCTTGCCACTGTCACACTTACTTCATTGTATATATATATTATCTTTCCCTCGAAAGACACCTAATGCAAAATGTCCGGCGAAAGTCGATCAAAAAGAGAAAAAAACTCGGTATCCGAGTGCATTTGCCTAAGGTGACTCGAAGGTTAAAGCCATTACGTGTGGTTATATTACCGTGCACTTTGTATCGAGTGCGACATCACTAATCAACTATCGCTAATTGACTGTCACTAATGTCACTTTCACTAATTGAATATTCCATTTGTTTCGATTATCGTCATTTAAATAAACTTTCACTAAACAAATCACTGCTCACTTAATTTGCTTCGATTCTTATATATAAGCACAATCACACTTTCGCTCGCTTTTCTATGGCTTTCGCTCCCATAGACGTTAGTAAGTAACGCGACCGCCGTCTCTTTTTTTTTTCTTTTTGTTAATCGTGCAAACGCGCAGCACGCGCGCCCTGTGAATCCAGGCGCACGTGTAGTGATGTCACTTCAGGCCGAGATAACTGAACGCCACTTCTTTTATGTTTGCTCACGCAAACTTTGCAAGGACGAAGTGACTTCGCCGTGTTTTCTGAAAAGCATTAGCTCGTAGAAACCTCCCGACGAATCGTCCTCGTTTTACGTGTTCACATATCTAAGCGTATACGATCGCTCTGGCATTCCGGCCCTGTCAAAATGCTGCGGTTAATTGAACTTGCGGCATTACGCGCATCATGCCTTTGTTACTGCTGCTTTATATTTCTGTACAAACGTTCTCCGTAGGCTCAAAAGCCGCTCCTATGTCTTGTACTGAGATCTTTGTAAGAAATGCGACATTTTACGTCTAGCTACAAAACACCCTAATGGCAACCACCATACCGTGCTCGAACATGCCTAATTAGTTCGAGTGGCAGCGCAGCTTCATGAAAATGTAACTAAACTGTTTCTGGTAAACTAGGGGGGGGGGGGGAACGTTTCGCTCACACCTTCAAATCTTCAATGTTTCAATTTATGTGTGGTTTATAGATGCGGTGCATCTGGAGCGTTGTTCGCCTGCACTTGACGAGATAGCACACGGACTATTAACGCCATCGAGCAACTAGATTTTGGTTAGCTATGGTCATCCATGAAACGCGAGCACTTGGCTTCGCGCAAGACCCCAGGACGTCTGCTGCAATGCGTAAGCGCTGTAGCAGACGCCCGGAACTGGCAGCTGAGATACAGCGAAAATCAGGCGGAAATACATTCGCTATCATCGTGTACCCTCGATGCTAGACGCTTCGCGTGCTGCCTTGCTATCACCTGCGCGCACTTCTTTCTTTCCTTGTCGTTTCATCGGCTTTCGCGTTGCCTCCTTGCCCTCAAAAGTGGCGAGTAAGTTAAATTCGTACCATTGCTATCGCATTCCCTCGAGATACGAGAATTCGTGGCTAAGAAATTGCGCAGGCAAGAGAAAGTTTTGTGAATTCGGCCCCAGTATTCCACCACCACCACCAATAGCTAAAACGCCATGTTTCATTGCACCGGAACACGGTGGTAAACCACGGATAGCTATAAGAAGCTGAAAGTCTTCTAATGTCTTTCACAGTTTCCGGTATTTGTCACCTCCAAAAACAAGAGAAGCACACGAAGGCCACGAAAGTAGTGTTTCACAGTGAACAGCAGCAGTTACATCTGCACGGCTGCAAAATATTCAGCGTGTGTGCGCGCCCGACAACGGAATTGACTATTGAACAGGCCCTAGACCATAGGAGAGTGAATGAAAAGTACTCTGAAACCGGCTTAGGTCAATGCGGTTTCTTTAAGATGTTACGCGCTTTCGAATGTTGCGACAGGTCTTACCACTTGAAGTATCAGCGGTGAATAACCGAAGTCAGCAGCGATCGCGAAAGGTCCCAAGGAGCGTCCGGCGTAAATCCTGGCAATAATCCACTGGCGCTCACCAAGGCGGGTTGTTGATGGAAATGCGCTATTTTTATACGCTTCAGTGCTTTTTCACCTCTCACCGCGCTTTCCGTATCCGGTTGCACGAGGCAACGTCACTTGCGTAACACACAGTGATTGGTGATTCCGCGCACGGCAGCACTCGGGAAAGCCGTCTACAAACTATCATCCACGGTTAACCACGTGCAGCGCGTTTCGGGGGATCGGCTGCGTAGGCTCATATCGAGGTAAACTGGGTCTGGGGCGCCGCACGTGTTTACAGCCACACTAGGAAATTGTCGCATGCACGCGATGTTTCCCAATGCGATCGATACGTTTGTTTCCACCACGGTTATTGCCGGCGTGTGACGTCGACTTGCCTGTGTTTCCCTTTTTCGACCCTTGCCAGAAACAAAGAGTCCTAGCGACCATGGTCAAAGAAGCGTTAAGATTCAGTTTACAGCTGCTTTTGTCACCATTCTGATACTACTACTACTACTACTACTACTACTACTACTACTACTACTACCACTGCAACAGCCACTACTACTGTACTGCTGCTTCTACTATTACTGATACTACTGTCTCTACTATTTCTTCTACCACTACTGCACTGCCGCTACTAGCAGCAACACTACTACTGCTACTGCCGTCTGAGAGTCGCCTGCTACTTACTATTGGTAATAAACAAACTAATCACTTCCGACACAACCTTCAGCGAGATTACACGTTAAGAACTCCGATATTTTCTTACTTAATACATATTAATCTGATAGGTTCAGCCATCAGTGAATGAAGGTGACTGAGTATTGTAGCTAAACCCAGTCACCGTGTTCCTTTATTACTTCTATATTTTTTCACGTTATGTAACTTTGCAGTATACACTTTCGTCATTTCGATCATTGAAGCTTTTGTTGCATTAGGGTTTTTGATGTCTTGTAAAAGATGCCGCTTAATTACTGAGCATTGTATCATACAGTTGTTCGTCATCTATTTTCGCGGTATGTTTTCGTTGTTTTTTGTAGAAGGAGTAATAATGATTACCAGGGTTTTACGTACCAAAGCCACGATATGATTACGAGGCACGCCGTAGTGTAGGGCTCCGGAAATTTCGACCACCCGGGGTTCGTCGACATGAACCTAAATCTACGCACACGGGCCTCTAGCGCTTCGCCTTAATCGAAATGCGACCTCCGCCGCCGGGTGTATAACCTAGTCAAGAGGAAATAATATTTATTATTATTATTATTATTATTATTATTATTATTATTATTATTATTATTATTATTATTATTATTATTATTATTATTATTATTATTATTATTATTATTATTATTATTATTATTATTATTATGTTTATTATGGACGGAGTGCTTGAAGCTTTCTTTACCTCCGCAGTTATGCCACTACCTAAGGTTTTCAGTGAGGATGGTGCTGAACGCCCCGAAAAACCTGACCAAATAGAAGCAAGCAGCTTCGCTCCAAATAGTATTCAGATAGTCATCCGTGTCCTTAGAACATCGTTATGTCAATAGCGTGGGCAACCACTATATGAGGAACGGCTAACGCTGGACCACGTCTCTAAGGCACATTTCGTTAAAGTTTTCGGTTATTTCTAACCCCTCAGATGTTATATGCCGAGAAAACGCGACTAAAAAGACAATAATAATAATAAAATAAAATAAAAAAGAAATAAATGAAAGAGAGAGAGAAAAAAAAGTAAAGACTTCTAGTCGCTGGTAGTTGCCACAACCAGTGAAGGTGAATACAAAGTGTCATATGTGGCCGGTTCCGAAACAATGATGGTTGGCGAAATCACCGCTATTTATTGTCACGCGATTTGCAGGCTTCGCTCGTGCTGACGTTGCCGACGCACTGGCCCTGAAACGTGTCGCACACGTTAACAGCCGGTGGTGCCGATACAACGCCCATATATTTTAATGCGCAGCCTAACTTTCTTTTAACCGCAGCGGTGGCTACATGGTTGAGCGTCCGCTTCCAATGCGGGAGGTACCGGGTTCGATTCCCAGTGCCGACCGGGAACCCACCGGTTTTTCAATGGGTAGAGGAGTACACCAACCTGGCGCTCGGTTGTTTCTGGGTACTCATCTCGAGAGGTGGCCCCATAAGGTTCTGCAAAGACCCCTGGGCGCACCTTAACCCACAACAGCCTTGGTGAAATAGTTGAGCATCCGCCTCTGCTGTGGGAGGCAGAGAATTGCTGCCGCCGGGTACCAACCGGTAAAATAGGGACAAGCGCACTTCAGGCCTGGTGCTCGGCAGAACGAAGTTCATAGTCGCTTGGGAGGGCACCCACCCTGTGGGAAATTGGCGGCATAGGACCGCCAGACCTAAAAATAAGGTCATCCTTTTTTTTCCCTGATATCAGGATGCCGTATTTTAACGCGATAGCGTTTAAGAACCCGTGTCGCAGAAATTCTGGTGCCGGCGTCGTTGCGATGTATGTCGCGTGTGTCTGTGCGTGCGTGTGCGTGTGTGTGCGTGCGTGTGTGTGTGTGCGTGCGTGCGTGTGTGCGAATGAACATAATGACAAGCGAAACAGAGCGCGATGACGATGGGGCCAGATATCGCTATCGCGTTTTAAGGGCGAAGATTAAGCGACGCGCTTTCATAATGCGACTTCTCTCCTTGAACTTATACAGTGGCGGCTTCTGACACGCGTTACAAAACGGGACAAATAAGCTGCTTGGTTCAGACAATAATACCGCCGAATGAAGCGCCGGTGAGACTCATGAATATTGAGACGCTGTGTCAAGGCTCTTCATGGCAGAGAGAAGCGACCTATAGGCAGTAGGAATATCGTTATTACCAGGATGTGCACCAACGCTCACGGAGAGGTGTAATGAGTGTTAGGTTGCGTACATGCTGAGGATGCGAATGCTCACGAGTGGTGTAAATTACGGGCTGTCAATTAACAAAACACGAAAATGTTATTATGTTGTGACTAATTATAATTACATGTGTGGTGGGCGTAGTGCCAAGTCGGTCTTGTTGGAGTTGCAAGCAGCGTTTCGCCTTCAAGGCGACGATGGGCATTATGGCAGACTTTCAGTGGAGACGACCAGCGGAAGCTTCTCTTGCGCAGTAAAGCAGTAGGAAAGTTATCAACAAAGGGTGGTGACCCGCTTGATAGCTTTTCGGAAACGACGTTCCGTGCCAGGAGATTATAGTGATGGAGGCGCGCATTACGAAGGCCGCCTGAGTGTCAGTATATTCAATGGTCATACCTTATTGCTCATTAATTAGCGAACCCCAAGTGATCAAACATTTCACCGTAATTTTAGCTAATTATGCATCAATTTCTCAAACAAGCCAACAACGATCATGATCTTGTCTGAGAGCCGTTACTCATGTTCCGAGAGGCATTTACTTCGCAATAACAAATTTTTCATATCTAGCTAAAAGTTAGTCCCTCCTGGCAAGCCTCGAAACACAGATAGTCAGTAAATCATAAAAGATTCTGCACAACCGCCCACTATTCACGTGAGATGTTCTCAATTAATTTCTTTATATCAGCCACTGTCACCCGTTTAGTTCATTCTTTTAAAGCTGTTTGATGAATGGCAATGGCCCTCCTGAGCGTGCTTGGCTTGTTTGATAATCCATTAGGGGACCTTGACGGTCTCACGCAGCTGGTCTGTCGTGCTATTGAAAGTAGAAGGCACTTGTTCGCTTTGTCATGCTTCTTCTCACTGTATCTAGTGCACTATGTCTAACGCATAAAGGCAGCTTAACACTAACCGCTGCGCCAAAGGGAGGCGTAGAAAGTTGAGCAAAATCTGCAAGGGAATGCCAAAACATTGTTTGCGGAGTGAACCGCACATGCCAGGGACATGATAGCATGGTAAGACCAGCTATGTAATATGTAAGTTAAAGTTGCATAATCAAACTACGGGATGTATTAAGTTAGCGCACTAAGCAATATGTTTCCAATGCAAAGTAAGAAGTTTGTCATCTTGTAAGTCCGAAACGTATAGTTGTCCGAAAGAAGCTGATATATTCACAAGATGAAGCCAAGATTGGTAAAGCAAGATCGGTAGAGATCGGTAGGTCGACTGCCCCGGAAAGGCGTTGGTGCCGGGTTCTATCCCCGGACCAGGACGAGTTTTTGGTCAACGAAGAAGCTTTCCTTCTGAGAAATCCGTATGGGCTTCATCGTGGTTCTGAGCTACAAACGGGTGGCTGTAGGTGTTTCCTTTCAGAAAGGCGGGCAGTGCGAATAGTTACATATGTAAGACGGAGAGTAAAGTAGCAAAAGCAACGACGCGAAATACACCAACACTTCAACGAAGAACAGGAGAGCGATACATACTATAGGTAAGGGGGCTCGGTACCTGTCACGTATGGGACATACGGACGCACGCGATCATCTAGACATAGCAACGTGTTTTTTCACTCATCGTGCACAGTACCTCAAAACATATAGCAAAAGTTGGTCATCGATGGCGAAAATTTGACGATAAGACCCCTCGCGGTTTGCTACTCTGCCACAAAGATTTTGTTAACTGACATCTGCAGGGCCAGCCTCAGAGGCTAATATGTCTGCGGCCAGTCACATCAGCTCTATCTGATGGTCGAGTAGCCGAGTGCAAAACTCGTGGGTACAAGGCACCATCGCTACGCAGGAACGATAGTGTGAGTCAGTGTCTGTATGGGACCGTTAGCCATCTACGTCACCGAGCTATTTAAATTTATCCTCACGGGGGCGTTTCGTAATACAACGCCAATGACCCAATTTGCATACGCCCGCGGAACAGGACACCGCTCCTGTCAGAGTATCTTGATTTCTCAGAAGCCCTCCCCCGTGGCGTCGTCGCGCTCGTAGAGGTCGCACGTGGATATCCGGCGTCACCACCGTCTCGAACGGGAAGCCCCGACGTCGCGAAGAGAGTTATCGCTGGCGCGCCCCGTACGTTCCGCTGAGACGGGCCGACACCTGAAGCGGCCGAGATTAGCTCATCCGTCGTGCCCGCTCGTCGGCGTGTTGTTGGTGTTGTGTCTGCGATAGTGGGCGTCGTCAGCAACGACACCCGTGCGTACAGCCATTCGCGTGCAAAGGCGCGTTTCGTACGCGAAGCCAGCGAAGGCCGATCGTCGCAGCCTCTGCACGTGCCAACAATCAGCGCCGGAACAAAGAAAGAAAAAATATGCGCTACCGCTTCCACTGCTACTGTGTGTTTCCTGCGCCTGAAGCGCTGGCACTACACCAGTACAAGCATCGCCGTCATCAGCACACGTGTAGACAGTTGCGAATGTGTTGCGCCCCCCTTCACACGTTTCTGCTGGCGTGTCACGTTTTCCTTTACGTTGTCTTACACCATTTCGACTGTCGAAAAGCGTGAAACGCGAGACATGCCCATAGAATAAAAACGTTCATTTCCCTTTTTCTTAAATAAGTTAATGGGGCTATAGCTGTGTTGCAGTACGACAGGAGAAGTGGTTCGTACAGAGGTTTCTTAATCACCAGAAATGCCGAGGCAGCCAAAGCTTGTAAGAATTTTGTATGCAAAAGGCATCTTTCGCAAAGCTTAAAGATAAATGGAATCCCCCTTTGGCCAAAGCGTCATTAGGGTGAACGCACGCACTCTCTTTTCCAGTATCACGAAGCGCTGTTAAGTATAATAAAGTTTCGAAAAAAGGGTTTCATGCCTTCATTATATTTCGGCGTATCTCAAAAAAAAAAAAAAAAAGAAAACTGATGTATATGCGTCACAACGGCAGGAAACAGAACCTGCAGCGATTTGTATATCGAATCTCTGAGGTAATAGCTCTGGCGCCTTGTTACTTTTCAAACTGCGAAACTGCTGTAAGCGTCAAGAAGTTAACTTGTGACCAACGAGCTGTCAGTATGACTATAACGTGTAGTACTGCTCACGCATAAACCTTTTAATTATGCGAGATGTCTTGCTATTTCTAAAGTAATGTTGAAATAAAGTTCCGTCTATCGAAAAGTGCGCCGCCTATCTGGAGCCAGCGGTTTATACCCTGTTTTTTTTTCGCGTTGTTGTTTTTTTGTTTCTCTTCACTATACGGATAAAGCCTGCGTTAGCAGGTATGCAGCCACTGAAGGTGACAGCATACGTGACAGGAAAATACTGTTTCAAACAATTATATTGAAGTACTTCCTGAATATCTTTGCGTACTTTCACTATGTCGCGTTTAAATATACGGTTCCGGCCATGCCATCTGCTTTCGCAAAGCGACAGGTCTGTTTGTAATTCTGAGCTATCTTACGGCACAACTCAAAGGGCACGTTGTGGTTTGCGGCTGAGCCATCATCATGCGACCGTAACTCACTTATAGATTGGCGCTCGCATGTCATTAGTTGCTAGTTTTGAAGTAACCAAACGTTTATTGTCAGTTGCTCGGTAAATTGCGCAATAATCGGTGTGCGAGAACTGCTCGATAAAAACTGTTCGGTAAAATAGAAGAACTTCAACGTGGATCTCTTTATAGATGTCTAGTTGTTTGTTTACGGTTTCATCGCATTTGGCATTCCTTTCACTACTCCGCTGTAGCCCACTTGACATGGCGCTGCTGCTGTTGAGATCAAACCTCATGTTGTTCATATTATTCGGCTCATTTTGCGAATGACTGCTTCCCTTTTTTTAAATATCGAAAATATATCAAAACCGATGTAACCCTGAAAATTCTTTCAAAGTGTACAAGCGTTGCGAATTCATTTTGGTATTCAGAAAATGTAATATGTGTGGTAACATAACTGCTGATAGTGTTAATTAGTAAATTATTGTTAATTAGCCAATCGGTAATTTGGATCTCCCATGCAAGAAATGTCTGCTGCTTGAAGCTCACGGAGTATAATTACGCTATCTGTCACAAGCAGTGTTTTATCATCTGCATTGTGTACAGCAAAATACCCCGTATAAACACTGAAATATTCCTCTAGATTCCCCTGCAGCTACTCATGCTACGTTAAGCAGTAATGCGTTGGCCTCACCTGAGTAGATGTCCAAGTCCTTTGAAAACTGGTCTCGGCTCATGTGCGATCTCTTGTAACGATTTCACATTTTCTGTCCATATATATACAACTGGTAAGCAGTATCACAATCAAGTGCTTTGTTTTGTGCGATTCGACTGCCGTGTTCCCCGATGAAAGAAGAGTTGCCGAGCAGTTGTGCAAAAAGAGAATCCACTGAACTTCCTTGTGTAGAAATCGTCGCCACATGGGCAAATCCTACGCAGGCAGTAGTCTACCAACTACGGCACGTGTCGCTACAACCTTCATCCAACAGCTGGGAGCGTTTTGCCCGGAACGCACGAGCTGGAAATACTTTAGTCGCGGCTGTCATCATGACAGGACTAGACTGACACGCGTGTTTTCTCCGGACAGAGGTTCTCTACGGACAGGAGACTGTAACAGACTTGTTCATGGTAGCAAAGGCCTTTCGCAGTCATCTGTCGATTGGCCCCATTCAAAGGCCGTTCATATGTGTATACGGTTGTTGAACCGGAAGGCACTTGGCCAACGCGGCAGCAAACTTCGGCATCCAGAGCCGCGTGTGTTTCTGAATAAAGTCTATCGTTCTTATTTTCTCTTCGCCCCGTACTTTACTGGAATGTCATCGCTAAAGAAAAAAATCATATCTCAAGGGTCCTAGAGGGATTTGACATGAGGGGTCAAATGATCGTTTCCCCATTTCCATAAGCTTCATAATGCGACTATAAGTGCATATTGTTGCCAAATGTTATGTTATTTCTGAAAGTTTAATTACTGAACCACAGCCAAGTCGGTGCGTTGTAATGTCGGAAAAGTGTAGAAAAGGTGAACCACATGTGGCAACAATCTACAGCAGAAACGCTGTGGTGCGTCCTTCATTCTGATGTCCATGCCGTATTTGCGCTGTGCTCAAGACGGCAACAATATACTTACGTGTGAAGGAAAACTAGTCGTCGGCAACGAGCACATTTAACCAACACATAGCGCGCTGTTGTGATTGCTTCAAGAAAAGCGTCCGCGAAAATACTCCCTCGTTATGTTTACACGTGGCGCAAATTAAGGCTGTGAGCTGTTACAAAATTAGCCCGCACGCTTGCCGACGTCGAATGACGCGGCTGTCGCGAGGCAGCGAACTCTAACCGCCAGAGGCAAAGTGCCAAACGCGCAATAATGACTTGTAACTCAGGTTTTGCGAACCGAAGAAATTGTTACCTGCGTTGATGAGGAAATGGAGGGGACAGGACAGTCTCCGGCCATGAAGACGCAGACAGGGCCGAAAAGCAAACAAACAAAAGCAACAACAAAAAAACAGAACAGTTCAGTGAGACGTTGACGTTTCTATGGAAGTTTAGGAGGCTTTGTTGGCCATATGTCTGCACTCTTAGCGCAATACCACGGGTAAAACAATACATCTTCAGGAAGAATTAGATTGAATACGAAACGAGAGCGCACGTAAGGTCAGATATTCCGAGCGTTTGCTTCGAGTAAAAGTGGGTGATGCGTGTGAAGCGAAATTTCGCAGGCGCACTAGCGAACTTACGAAAATGTACGACTCAACTAGGTGGAATGACAGCGAGCGTTTAAGCTAAACCATAGATTAGACTGACTGATAACAGAAACGAGGTTCACGCTAAGAAAAAAAGTGTATGTGTTACTGTCTCCGGTGACTTGTCTCCGACTTACCACGTACATGACTCTGTTTAAAGAGACACGCTAACTCTCTTTTAGTTATAACGACTATCCGACGGGAGTATAGTGATCTCCAAAGAGAGTACACACGTCTATTTAAAGAGAGTCATATATATGTAGCAACTCGGGACTCACAAAAAAAAATAGTCAATAGGTTTGTTAGAGTGTATGTGCTTATTATAACATTCTGCTAAAATACGTTTACAAAAACTACACGACCAGTCCGAATCTAAATACGATTTCATGTTGAGAATAACGGAGTGATAGAGACCAAAGACAGAAACCAAGACGGAAACGCGAGCGTGTTAATATAGTGCGTGCTAGTTTGGCTAGCCTGAATTCGGGAAGGTGAAATAGGAATTAATCAATAAAATAAACGAAGAATGTTGAAAGAAAAACGATCATGGAGAAGTTCCATTTTACCAGCCGCCACGGTGGTTACGGTGCTCGTAACCACCATGCTTTCGGGCCGGTGCTCGTGCGCCGACCCGAAAGTCGCAGGTTCGAACCCCGCCGCGGCGTTCGCATTTTGATGAAGGCGAAATGCCACAGGTCCGGGTACTTGGGCTTAGGTGCCCGTTAAGGACCCCAGGTGGACGAAATTTCCGGATCCGTCCACTACAATGTGCCTCCTAATGGTTGCATGGCTTTGGCACGTAAAACCCCGGATGTTATTATTATTATTATTAATTACATTTCGTGCTCGTGGCTGATACTAGAAACGAAACACAGTTGTGCGTGACTTTGTGCTTAGGAGAAAAATGTAGCAAAAACAAATAAATAAGTGAAGGCGCATACGCACCGTACTTGGTTGGAGTCGATACCGTAAAATAATTGGAATAGTGGCGGCGCCGGCTGAGAAGCTCGGTACTACGTTCACGTCAGGTGAATCCTCGCGCTCCGGCTGTAAGGCACGCACCGGGCTCGACAAGGGATGGTCGGTTCGAGCCTGAACAAAGCGAAGGGCGCCGGAAGCTTTTTCAACGCCTTCGCCCGTCGACTCGCGCTCGCCGTGCGACCAATCGGACGCGAGAGAACGTCCCGCGGAAACAGATGAAAGAAAGCGGAGGAAATAAAAGATAAAAACGCGAGTGCTTCTGCTCGAGAGAGAGGATGAGCCGCTGCCGCAGCCATTTTTGTTTTGTGTGTTTGCCAGCCCTTGGGTGATTTTTCTCGTTTTGTTTCGCGCCTATCCCTCCCGACTCGCCGCAGTCAGCACAAACATTACTCGTCGCCGTGAAAGTGCCGCCGCGGAGACCTTGATGGAGCGTTGGGACACGGGGCAACCGAGAGAAACATGCAAAAAAGAGCACGCAGGCGTCATAGGCCCGTATGGAAACTCAGGAGGCAAAAGTAAGAAGATACAATGAAAAGAAGACGCGGCTGCGACTAGAGGGCGATTTTCGATGGTCCGCCTCGTGCGACACTGGTTTCTCGAGGCTTTGGAAACCATTACACGTGCTCAGGATCAGTTCTGGGAAGACAATACGCGCGTTTTGTTCGTTTGACGTATCTCGAGGTGTTAGCGCCACGTTGCCGACGTTAGCAGCGCATCGGTTGCCTTTCTGTTTACACAAAAAAACAGGCAGACAAAGAAACACTGGACATAACTCAAACGGTATCCGCTTTCTCTTTCTGAGGAGAACGGATGGTAGTTTGATTCCATACACGATATCCGTGTTTGGAAGGATTGCATAGAAACAGGTGTGCTTGTGCTAGTCCTTGACGCTTCCTGTTCGACGTTCATTTTTTTGGTTGTAGGGAGGACGGTACCTTTGACACACGATTGTGGCGAAGTAATATAAAAAGCAAGACCTTGGCTGATAGTAATATTTAAATAATGGTTAAACCTCATCGCGAGTTTGCAAAAGTGAAAGCGAGAAGTGTTGGTTGTTCCTTTAACTCAGCGCCCCCACCATAAATCACACTGTACTATCGTTACTGAGTTAAGGTATTTAAAATTCTAGATGTTTATCCTGCGATGTTTTTGAGAATTTTCCGCAATTTCTTCGGTAGCTAATAACATGCCTTGATCAAATGTTCACGTCTCTTTCTTTTCCCGGTGTAAAAATTAATAATTGCTGTTCACAGGAAAACAAAAAACAAACGCTTTGGTATTGTTCTCATTCCTTCTAATGGTTCATATTGTGTGCAGAGGAACGATTTCATACATGTTGGTTTTCGTTTTCAAGTTCATAGTACTTCGTTTCTTTTAGTTGACATTGTCCGAAAATAGAATCGCGCTGGCCGTGACCTTCAGAAGGTTAGCTTTCTTTTGAGATACACGTATTACGGTTGTAGTGTGAATTCCTTTTACACGAGGATCGAATGGAAAAGCAGTCAAGCGCTAAAGATTCGGTCAAACCCACCGAACCCTCGACAAAAATGTACTGGGTGTTTTTCTTTAAAAAATTAACAATATTTGATAATCGCCTCCGGCATAGCCTAATGGCTCATTCACACTGGGGAATCCGCCGGCCACAGCGACCGGAATTCGCGCGCCGCCGAAATTCAACATTGTTCACACCGCTTAGCGACCGCACCGCCGAAACTAGTGCGCCTAGTTGTCATCGTCGCTTCGCGCGAAGGAACGCTGGCATCGACGCGCTCTGCGTTGTGTACGCGTTTCGTTATGGCGAAGCGCATAAACAGGAGCAGGGTCGTGGAACTGTGGGCCTGCTGGAAAGGAACTTTCTGGCGATTTCTGACGAGGAGAAACATGCGTTCGCCGAACAAGAAACGACGCAAGCAGTCGTGGTTGGTTCGCCCTGATTTGCAAGACGCGAGAAGCTTGGTCGAGCCGAGATAATGCTACCCGTTTCGCGAGATCGCGATGGTGTATTGCAAAGATCATAATCGCGAGAACACTTGGCACTTGTCGAGAGCTACAGGATGATTACGAAAGACTTCGCTGTTGCTGCGTGCTTCGACGACTGCAATATCACAAGCACGCCGCCATTTTTCGAATGTTCTACTCGGGTTCCGATTGGCTCGCGGTGAGGGAATCCGGCGGCAGCTGCCGCAAAAATCGGTCCAGGACCGATCAACGCGGAAAGGGATTTTCCGGCGGATCTCGCTGCCGCCGAAGCGGATTCCGCGCGCTCTCGCCGGCGAATGTCTCAGTGTGAATGCGCCCTAACTGTAGTCCTTCGGCTGAATTACGCGAAAAGGGAGGGCGTTACTTCCGCAGCAATTTAAATATACAATGAACAAAATTGACCAAAATCACGAATTAAGTTTTTCAAATAATTGGTTCATGCCATATGTGAAAATTTGCGAGTTCTTGGCAGCGTGCTGTCGAAGCTGTGTTTCAGTTGCCTTTTATCTTCAGCGCATAAAAGAGCGTTTTTTTTATAAACAAGCTCAAACCGATAAGGTGCATTATTACCCCAAGCTCGATAGCGCATATCTCAAAATTTAGAGCTAGATAGATGTCAGCATCTATGCCAACATTTTTATTAAATTGAGGCCAGTGAGCTAAAAAAAAATTTGCAGCTTCGCACAAGTGGTGCCAAGCCTGAAGGAAGTGCGGAGCTGGGCGGCCTGCCTTGTTTCTCTTTCTCTCTTTCTCTTTCTTCCTCTCTCTCTTTCTCTTCTTCTGTTTCTCTGTTTTTTTCTGTCTATTTTTTGTCTCCGTTCATTTCTATTTCTTTCTTTTCCTTCCCTATCTATTCCTTTCTCTTTCTCGCTTTTTATGTCTTTCTCTCTCTCTCTCTCTCTTTATTGCTTGCTCTTCCTTTCTGTCTCTTTCTCTCTCTCTCTATTTCTTTCTCATTCTGTCTTGCTTTCTCTATTTTCTACATCTTTTTTGTGTCTCTTTCTACCCTTTTCTCTCTTTGTCTAATTCTTTATCTGTCTTTCTAGCTTTTTCTGTTTTTTCCCTTTCTCTCTATTTCTATCTTTCTCTTTCTTTCTCCCTCTTTCTCTGTACTCGTTCTCTCGCCCATCAGAGTTATTGCATCCCGCGCCACGCAGAAAAGCGGGCAGAAGACGAAGAAGAGGACGAAGAGAGCGCGTGCCCGTTCATGATGATAGTTTTCTATCGACTCTGTACGGCATAACGAGAAGCCTAAAAGCCCCACTGTAATAAAGTTAAGTTCACTTAGTCGCCATCTACAAGATCGTCATCAAAACTGCGCAGAGCCCAAAGAGGACTACACGTGTCTCTGTAAAGATTACTCTACGTTGACAAGGGCGTACTACACGAGTACGGGCGTCGTGGCAGTAGTTACGTCACGTTTATTGAGGATTCAGAACAAATGTCTGCAGTATTCGTACACCGCTACAATTAGTTTTTCGCAAAACTTTTGCAAAGTATTAACAATAGGAAGTTCTTACGAATTCGAGTCGCATTCATCCCGTAGATGATGGAAGTTGATTGATGAACAGAGAAGAAGATGTATTCAGGGAACATCTCCGTACGTCAATGGTGGCGCAGTCACAATCGGGATACATTGTATAAAAAGCGAGTGCTACTTTCTTTTCAGTTTCCTTTGTTAAGCTTTTCAAGGTAATACGTCAAATGAGGCTTCTACTGAATATATCATACCTGAGGAAATGCAAGAAATTTCAATGCATTCACGTGCTACCAGTAAGCATGGAAGACTTTGAAATGCTACTTTGTGCGCTAAAGCTACACTTAATGTCACGAAATGTCGTATTAATATGTTCAGGTGGCGATGTTATATTCTTGGCACCACGAAATTTTGTTCTCGGGATCTAGTAGCGGCATTAGCTTCGGCGTGCTTTTATAAGATTTTGCACCGCGCTTGCCTTTGTCACAAAGCTGCGGACCTGCAATATATTTAGTTACGCATAATCGCTGCAGTCGCTCTATTCGGGCATTGTAATCAATATAAACATCGTACTCATCATTCTTGGCACAAGTCCTTTACAGGCCGAATGTTTCTTCCACGTATGTTCAAGTGTTCTTGCTCTTGCGAAAGTCTGAACCAATTGATGCCTGCACAGTTGCTTCCTTATGTTTCAATAATTTTTTTGCAATTGGGTATTTCTATTATTATTGGGTATTATGTAGATGAGCAGTTTTTAACAGATTATGGCATTGCGATAGCCGGCTGTAATTTAGCCTACTTTCCCACCTGGGTGTAATTATACAACAACACAACGAAGAAGTTGTTATAGTAAACATTCTAATGGCAGACCTTTCAGCATCACCTACCGCCTTTGTTTATATACTCGTACCATACATGATAAGAGGAACAACCAGAAAGGCAACGTAAAAAATAAAGAAAATAAAATCCGCTTCCGTATCAGCAAACACGTGTGAGGCCTTTCCCGCAATCTCTGCCACTCAACTGTGTCTAGGAAGACTGAAACATCAGTGCTATCTACTGGAGTGCTGATTCCTACGTCTTCGTAGACAAGGAGGAAATTCTGCCGGGGTTTCCCTGCTAGTGTTTGCTCGACCGATGTGTCAGTAGAACGTATATCGACCAAACACCGTGAAATAACAAGATGCGTGAAAAGGGGATCCCATTTCGTGCTCAACGAAATAAATTCCTGCACTCAAGTACAAGGAGAAGGACAGTAAAGACAAAAGTATACTCGCGACTTTCACGTGAGTTAAGGTTAGGCGTTAAGTCAATTAGCGCCTATAGAAAGTGATTCTCAGCGCTAATGCCACAACGATATACAACATAAGTACACAGCCACAAGTGTGGTGCGTTTTTTTTTTTACTGGAAGAGTTGATAGAAAAAAAAAAGGAACTGCGTCGCGTTCGTTAGCCTGATTTTCAGGTATCAGTGGTCTTGCAACGTGTACAACAAAATCGAATTCTAGACTTGAGGTTCACAGTAGCTTAATGATTGAAAGTGCTGCATAGATAGAGTGCTTGTTCTTACACGGGTGCCGAGGTGGAGACAAGCCATCTTTATAAACAACATTAAAGTTTCGTGCATTTCGTGAAAGTTCAACTCATTGACAAAATCATTCTCAAGGACGTTTATCGTGGTTATTGCAGCGGGGCAAGCTGCACGCCTGTACTCCAGCATTCTTCGGACTGCCAAAATTACCTGTGTTTCCTGCGGGGTCAGGATCTGCAAATGTCTGGTTCGGTACTGTCAGGCGGCGTAGACTTCTTGCTCCGATGCAGGCGACGTTGCAAATGTACCGACTTCTGTCGTCGAGATGGGCGCCCGACTGGTGCTTGTGGCGCAGGTGGTGTGATGGCCACCGAGGTGGGACGGTGAAAGGGAAAGCGACGCTCACCTGCCCAGACGACGGTCGCCTTTCTTCTATGACATAACCGAGCCAAAACATGCTCGAGGAGAGGACGAGGCAGCCGGCGTTTTCTTGTCCTACTCGGTCTCGCCCGGTTGTCAGGATGAGATAGCTCCAAGAAGACGCCATCCTTCAGTGGCTGCCAGCACTGCGTCTTGTAACTCGCGTGACAACACAGTGAGCAAGGGAGTCTAGCAGGAGACGTCAGGAGTGAGAAAAGGTCACCGGAATCAGTAATAGATGCTTATCGAAAGGATTAAAACCCTCGTTGGGAGACCAGAAGCAAGCACGAAGCGCAGAGGAAATGCTAGACAAAAGAAGAATAATAAAAACATGTGCTTGGCCAGGTAAGGGAAGCTTGCCCGAGTGTCGCCTTCGTGCAAAGAAGCCGCTCCGGAATAAATGTAATGGGTTGCTGAACAGCAGCAAAAGTGAGATTGCTGTTTAGTATTCCGCGTCTGGTGTTGGCGACGTTTGAAGGCATCGAACCCGAAAAGAAACGTGCGGCTGCGTTCCCGCTGGGTACGGCGTGGCCTTGAACCCTCGCACGCGATATCACCGCGCCCTGCCTTCATGGTAGTAGTGATCCGGGTCCGCTTCCAATTCATCTTCTTAGAGCCGGTCTCTGGTTTGCTCGCTGTTCGTGTTTAGAGTTAGTTTGGTGGTTGGGCTGTTTCGTTGCGTTTCCTCGTGTGATGCGCTTTTGAGAGGAAAAAAAAGAAAGTAAGCGAATGCTCGTGAACATAAGAGACAAAATATGGGAAATGAAATAAGGCGGAAAGAGAGAGCGGTAATCGGCTTCTCGTGCTGATGATAGAAATGAAATGCCACAGCTTTACTCTGCGTTCCCAGTGGTTTTTGAGCGCCATGATGCCAAAGACAGTACGCAGTGAGGGGCCTCTTGAATACAGATAACTTGCAGAGGTGCATGTGATGTGAAAAACTGCGTTAGAAAAAACATGAATATGTTCGGCTAATTGATAACGTCTTATTTATTTCGCCCTGATACAACATCCAACGTTAAATAGAAGGCCTTACTTTGTTCTTCTTCCCGTGTTCGCACTGTGGCAATTAGCTGTCCTACACCACTGCGGTAGTGTAATATTTATAGGCATATAAAAAAACCACATTCCCAAAGTTCTTTAGTAGGCTTTTCCAAAAAAATAGTATAAGCAGTGACAAGCGGGGCTGTCTCAGCGCTCAACGTTTGCGGCCGCAGTTTGATTTATTAACACTCTTCTGAAGGGGTTTCACAGTCAGTTAAAACAACGAACGAAATACCACAGATATTAGAGAGCAATATCATATTGTCAGACAACGCTCAACTTACCAAGGGAACTTATTACACTGTGAACATGAAGATCATGTGAAGAGGGGGGTGGGAGGGTCGTACAGCGCGAGTGTATATATATTTATTTTCATTCCGCTCGAGTTCTCACAAATCGTGCCATCTGCTTTTACATCTGATGTGCCGCAGATAATGATAATACTAAAAAAACTAATTCTGGCTGCTTTCTGGTTAGTTATAACTAGGCCTCCGCGTTTTCGGAGTATTTTTTGGGAGAAAATTCGGCGTTTATGGGAGTTTATTTAACTAAAATCTCCAATTCACCGAAATTCGGTGTTTAATTTTGTATTATAAGTTCTTGCAATGTGTTCTTATTAATTTTGTTTCCAACGAAAATGCGTTACATTGTTGCTGGTAATCCCGTTTTTTCGTCCTTTCATTTTTTTCTCCCTTCCTGTTGATTTACCGTGTTATTAAGGCTGTTGATACCCACTGCTGTAAACTCGCCGAAGTGTACTTTTGGGGGGAGCAGGAGCTAGTCAAGCTGCTTCTCAGCTTTTTCTCCCAGCCTCCCTCATCTTCTTGGTAAAAAATAAAGAACCTATCTATGTTATTATTGTTATTATTCTCAATACTCCGAAATCTTAGATGAAATGATATCTGAACATGAAAACATGCGAACACACTAAGAGTATTTTAGATGTCTGGAAGGTTTGAACGCACAAACGCACATACATACAAGCAGAAATACTTGAATAGAAAACACCTACGTTTGTTCGTATTACAACCTTAAAGCTTGTTGTATTAAAGGCAAGCATATTTTACGAGGTTGCTGCCACTGATGGAAGTGCACTCCTTTCGAATGATGGTTCTCAGCTTTTAAAATACCCTTGGAACGTTAGAAATGCCCTTTTAAAATCGGAGTTTATGGGATAAATTCGAATTGTCAAAGATTTTACGGGCGAGTGTTTATCGGTTTTTTTTTCGGATTTATCCGAAAACATAGAGCCCTACTTATAACAAAAAATTGAAGGACCCTTAAGCTTCGCCTTTAAGAGTTGAACGCGATAGCGAAATCCGGCCCCTAGTGCGAACTTCAACCACTAAGTGCATACTTATTAATCTGTATTGTTATACACACACGCAAACAGATACACATGTGCGCGCGCGCGCAAATGGTAGAGGTTTTCGATCTAAAACAAGAATCGCATGCCCTCCCAGATGCACGCCGCGCGCTCGCCATCTCGGAGGCCATAAACAGTCGGGACATATTTCTCACAATGCCTCACAGATGGCTGTGTTGCCTCACAGACGTTGACAACACGAACGTTACCAAAATGACGTCACACGTCATCAATGACATCTAGCTTGCTAAAAGGTGTGCTGATTTCGGGGGTAAAGAGAGATGATGAAACTGACAGTAACCTTTGTAAGCGAAATTTATGTTGACGTCAGATGCAGCATTAATTCTTAACGAGGTCAGTGTTAGCCTCAGCTCCACAAATTTAACTTCTACGCACGCGTTTCGCTTAACGCAGCTTGGTACTGCAAATATAGCTATGAATTCGAAAAATATTACATTTAGTGATATCCGACTGAAAACAGTCGAATGCCTTGACATACCAGTGATTATTTTTACTTCACTTGGAAAAGCAAACACGAGGAACATCGATTCAATTTGTGCATAATTACAGAGTCGGATATCTTGAAACTGGTAGTGATGTAGTCATTTCCGAAATTATTTGGAAAATTTTACCGAAGCAATTACCTTGATAAAGCATTTTCTGGCGTTCTCATGAAAAGGCGCTTGATTTGGAAAAAAAATTCACAGTTTCGCCGCAAGGACGAAGCAACAATGCAATAGCAACAAGTTGGAATATTATACGAAGTAGCAGCTAACTTTTCTGGATCCTGTCTCGCGCAACTCTACAAAACGCTACAAAACAATGTAATCTTCAGTGTGAACTGCGGAAACTTAAGAGCAAAATGTAATGCCTGAGAAAAGGGGCGACAGCAGATGCTGTAGCACAAGTAGATACAATAATGGAATAGAACACTACTACTACCACATAGCTTCACACAGAGTAACTAGTAAAGAACAACGATATAAAACAGAAATAGAAAAGACATGCAAAACAGAGAAATGCAACAGCTCGACGAAAGGGGGCATCGGCTTTGCTGTTTCGACGGTTTTCAGTGAGTATAGCTGGTTCGAATTTTTTTTAGGAGACTTCACCGCACACGTGGCGATGGCACAGCGGGCTCATCCCGAAGGTATATTCGCGGAACTCTCTTGAATGGAGAACGCCTTGAGGCTGTTGCCTTCAAGGCTGTCGCCGGGAGTGTTTCAGGGAAGGTGCGATCTTTGATCGAAATTACCGCTGCTGTACACGTGCCTTTAGTCTGCAAAACGCGATATCAGTGCCATTCAAGAGCGCGTCGGCTACACTTCATACTTCGTTGTGGCGGCGGCTTCACAGGGCATTCCCAAGCTTTACTCAGACATCGTTCTATCACTATAGAGAGAGAAAGAGAGAAATAATGTGCGTTTATTGGAGAGCAAACAAGTTCGTTCAGGGTGAGCAGTCCCCCGAATCGTGGTAGCAGTGGATGCTAGCCATATGCTGAGCCCTGTGGGCCAGCTCTTGCCGGTCTTGGTATTTACGTCTCTTTTGCGTCATTTGCGTTGCCTTTTCCACTTGTCTATGAGCTTTGATGTGCCAGGCAACGCCGCTAACTTTTTTCCCTGCACCAGCAATGACATATTGTACTTCTTGTGAGGCAAGTTTGTGTTGACTTAGATTATGATTATGATTATGATTATGAGTTAGATTATGAATTAGATTATGAGTTATGCAATAGCTGTAGTCACTAGTATTACTTTTGAAGTTTGCGGGGGACTTAGCAAATAAGAGCTGCTGCGAAAGAAATAGAGCTTTGAACTTGTGAAGCTCTATTGTCAAGCTTGTCAACTCGTCAAGGTCGTCACCCGTCAAGCTTGGAAAGGCTACGGGCACTCATTCACTTAACATGTTCAGAAAGCTAGCTTCAATCAACCGCGCGCTTTTTGTATGAAGTGAAATTAAGAGAAATGTTAATGCGTATTTTTTTGACATGAAAGACATCTGTGGAGAGCATCGAACCTTGGGTGCAGCTTACAAATATAATGAGTAGTTGGGAAATGACAACGTGCCCTAGAAAGCACTGCCGTCTCTAAGGAAACATGAAAATGACGTCAAGGCACTAAATATAGCAAGCATGCAAACAGCCTATGGAAAGAGACTGGCGAGTTACACGTGGCGGATAAAGCAATGCACTACAAGGCTGAAACACTTCCGTGTCACGATTTACAAAAAAACTGAATAATTAGCCATGCTAAAAGACGTGCTATCCAACATCAACTCGAAAGAGACAAGGTCACGGCATATGGCATCTGTGAACTTATTTAAACTAGGGCAATAAATATATTGATGTGTTCTATGAATGTGTTTTTTTACTATTAGTTTCACCTAATGTTACATTTTAAATGCGAATCATTTTATTGCTAACCAAAGGCACTCTGACCATTTCGGTCTATATATCTATCTATTTATCTATCTAGCCGCCTACGTCTTTGCGATGTCGTGGTCGTTCTACTTAACTTAGTATATACAAAAACAGGAATTACAGGAAGTGAGTGTATAACGAACACGACTAGCAGGTCATGCCATGAATCCCGTGGCTTCCCTGCCCGTCTACGTAATGACATCATTTCCACCAGTCACGTGTGGCACGTACCCGCATATTGTGGGCCGTATTATACGGGTATGAGCCACAGGTGACTCGCAGTGCGTATCAACCCAGACTTTGGAAATCTTAACGGGACAGCGTAAAGGAACTCGTGCCAAAGTAAATGCTGTGCCGACAGTCAATGGATGAAATATCACAATGGAACCAAACAATAAAAATCATGGCTCCAGCCAGAATCAAATCTAGGCATGCATGACGGTCAAGTATTCTACCGCAGAGCCATGCCAGTGTTCCCAACTTGCTTTAGAAAAAGACCCTATGCAAGCGTCATATCAGAAAAAGGTCATTTGTGGTTGCAAGAACCAGGCAGGAGTTGTGGGGAATATGGAAGCCTGAAGAAATGAAAAATTCGTCACCACGGGGTATTACTGGAGTCAACGTTTCGACAAGGGGTCTTGCTTTCTTCTGCAACCTTGAAGAAGACGAGCCCACTTGTCCGCTTGATCCACAAAGTGGTTGAACCACATCGTAACGCTTGGCTCGAGGCGAAAATCCGGCATAAGGTGAGAGAGAGAGAACAAAACCTTTTTAATAAAAACCAATGGTTTCCTCGATTGTGGGAGGCGACGACGGTTAGTCGGCCAGGAGCCCCTGCTCCTTGGCGGCTGCCTCTGCCCGCCCCGTGATCCAGACCTGCACGGCAGGGTCGGAGCTGAGCAGTGTGGCCTCCCACTGCTGCGTAGCGGTAATTTGCTACTCGTCTGTTTCGCATGAAATTGATTCCCACAAGGAGTGGGATATGCCCAACTTTTTCTCGGAAACCTCTTCTTTGTTAACCATTTTTTTTTCACGGTTATGTACGTCGTCGTTGTCTTCTCGACTTTTGTTGACATGCTTTCTTTAAAAGACTCCCTACGATAATCGATGGGCTGAGTCCACACCGCCGCCCATACCACCTATCAATACAACATATCGCCGGACCAAACGTCGAGCGGTGGTAGGCGCAGCTGACAAGCTCAAGCCTTGAAAACTAGCGACGTCTGGTGCATAGGGCCAAGCTGTCAGCTCAGGCCCTCGGCATCCTGGACCAGGGATGCTGCCCACCTTGGACGACTCTGCCGTCGGCTCACCTTACTGAATTCATTTTATTCCTCCTCCCCCTCGCTACGGTCATCTAGAGGCGCGAATCGAGATTTCGATCAACCGGCCAGGTGGCCAGACGCCCGAGACAGTGAATTCGATGTACTTAAGCCCGTACCGTTCATTTTACGCACTCCAGTACTCGTTCGCACCTCCATTCTTATCTTGCAGAGTTCCTCGCGCGCTGGACAAGGCTCCTGACTGCACCAGCGGCATGGTTTTGGAACGCTGCTAGTACAGCAGGATAAGCACCTTCATTCAAATATCTCCGTAATGTTGTGGGGTACATCAGGATTACCCAGATTACTGTAAACCATGATAGCAGGAACGTGCTTGATATTAAGCAAAGCTGTAAATACATAACAGGTTAAATTTGTTGGCTACTCAACAGAACCAACATCAAGTTGGGCTTGTGATGTGTTCGCGACATTACAATGTTTTTCACAGTAAACGGCGGTAGCTTTGCCGAGTTCGAGCTACGGCATAGCCAACCGTGTGCAATAACCTATACTGATTCGTCATGCATACATCCATATTTAATACAAAAGTTTTCTGGCACGCTCTAGGTCTCGCTGCTCAGGAAATCTTGGGGCGCAGCTGTCGTTGGGGTTCATAACCGTGCCACGAGGGCAACGGAAGGCGTCCGCAAACTCGGGCATTCCCATTAGCGGGATCATGCAAAGGCTGCGCGCCGATAGGCGGGCTTCGCCATGACCGCACGACAGCAGGCAGAATCGCCGGAAGAACGTGCTGATAGCATCGGGACTGGTTGGGGGCCGCTTCGAGCCAGGCAAAGGCGGACCGCCGATTCCACCCGCACCGCTGAGCAGCCCGTCTAACGAAATCCTCGCCGCCATGGTCCAAGCGAAGAGCTTCGATGCAGTCGCAACGTTCCAGCCCGAAGTCTCTCCATCGAAAGAACTGCGTGAGAGAGGCTAGCATGATGAATTATGAAAAATATGTACATACTCCCAAAATAAATTGATCCCAGCATGGTGCAAAATCACCACAGTTGCGCAGTAGATATGGCGTGTTTTGGCTGAGAACTACTTTCTAGTTTCCATCCTGAGAGGCTAATTTTGATAGTGACACAAGGTAAGAAAGCGTGTCTGTTTTAAATTTAGCGGCACGTTATCTGTGATGCAAGATGCGAATGTCAATCCAAAGCCATCAACAATAATCTTCGCGCTTCATTTAGGGGTTGCATGGAATCGGTAATCCATCAAACAGTCAATTAATAATAAATGAATGAATCGGTCACTTATATTGAACACCGAATGTAAGTGTTGGGGCACAGCTGACAGGACCTGTGCGTTGTGCACGCGCTTAACGTTGATTACGCAAGCACAGCTAGCTCACTAAACGTGCTAGCTATGGAGGCACGCCGAACTGTAATGACCAACGAAGGAGGGACTCTCCGCGACCGACACGTGCAACGGAAAACGCCACCTGCCAGCCGGTATATCTCAGAAAGCTTCAGGAACGGCGCTGAATTATGAGTACGTATCGGAGTTTGCACTGAACAAATTAAATACTCAGTACGAGGCGCCTAAAAGAAAAATGCGCAGTACAACGGCAGAGGCATTATTGCTTCCCTATCAAATTCATATCTAGTGACGTGTCACGTAAGGATTAACAATCAGATGGGAGGAGAGAGGGTGCAAGGCCAAAAGAGCACCAACGCGAATAAATATCGAGAACAATATGTAGTGCCTAGCGTGAGTCATGAGGCAGCCACACTTAAAACATATTAGCGTGTATTGCGTTCAAGGAATTCAATTTCTTCTTGAGTTAGCTGTAAGCTGATGCATTATTCTCTCACTCCTATAACGAAAAGTGCCTCTTTTATCTCCCCGACATCCTCGTTACGACTGTGAAAGACCAATGCATCAGCGTGCTTTTATTACAGATAATTCAAGCAGAAATCAAATTCCTAGAAGACGATACAACCTATTCTGTCTAGCTTTCGAAGGTGTCAGCTAATCTTGTATTACAGCTAATTCAAGCAGAAAGCAAATTCCTGGAAGACGAGATGCACTAATCAGTCTCGCTCACGAAGGCATCAGCCACTCTTGTATTACAGCTAATTCAAGCAGAAATCACATTCCTAGAAGACGATGCGCACTAATCTCTCTAGCTCACGAAGCATTCAGTAATTGTTGTTTATCTTACTTCTTTGTTTATTTTTTGTGTGTTCTTTCGGCCTTTCAACTTCTGTCATCCCATCCGACAATCCACCTTTATATGACACGTCGCTAAATACGAATAATCCATTTGTGACTTCGCGCCATCTGTTATCACCGTGTCGCTACACGTGACAACGAATGGGGTGTGCCCATGGCGAGTATATAGCGCAAGAGGAAATAATAAACGTGCATTTAATTCGGAAAGAAATAGACTCTGACATAGCAACATGTGTGTTTACATGCTTTTATGACTCCACCCACTCAGCTGAAAGATTTAATAGCCAGAGATTTCGACGAAAACGGAAACGTGCAACCGCTGCTTCGCGGCCAACTTGGCCTGGCTGCCGTAGGGTACGAACATATCACTATCAAATATGCCTTACTTTGTTCAGGGATTTCTGCACGATTTCCAGAAACGAAAACGCACAATTACTTCTCTTTTGAGACTTAAAGGCTTGTCGCTGTTCTATCCGCCATCTAGTAAGATGAATTATCCTTCAGCTCTTCATGTTATTTTCGGTCGCGTTTTTCTCTGTCCGCTCGCTACAACGGCTTTAGTTGAACATTTATTTTTATACCATGCTTGAATGAACGCCGAGTTTACCCTTTTGAACACAAGCCAACGTCAGAAAAAATGCGGTTATCATTGCTTTGTAAACAACTATCTAGATTCCGTTATTTATTTTCTCAGTATGCGACGTCATACAAGAATGAGTGCGCTATATTTTTTTCGTTCAGCATGCTTTTGAATCAGGACAAAGGTTGCTGAGAAAAGTGACGTAAATTAATCGCTAGCAGATACACAAATACATGATGAATTGTGCTTGCCTGTGAAGTTTTCGAAGGCACTCAGTGTTTTCTCGGAAGCCTTGTTCCGAACGCTCGTCCCACCATTCTTTACTGCTGGCTGGAGTGATGACGTGAGCGATCTCACGTGCCAGGAGGGAGCCGATTGTTCCAAAATTGAATTCTCTGCAGACAAAAGAAAAAGATAAGAATGTTGGGTCCTGTCACCTTGTCAACTCAGTAACTGTTACAAATGCGCATCGTAAATATGGATATTTCTTTTAATTCTATCAGGACAGCAATGATTTGTTTATTCAGTGCCTGTTTCTGACGCCCGCCAATATTCACCACATGATTAAGTGGACACGCTTCTTACTTGCGCCATAGAAGCGATGCCTAAATATAGTACTTGCCAGCTGCTATGGTCTGATGCAGTGAGCGAAGCTTCAGCATGCAGCGGCACAATCACACCACCAACGGTGTCATCAAAACGATCGTAATCGCATCAGTTATGTCCGAAAGCAAAGCTCATAATATGTTGCTAGTGGATATGACAATGCTTTGCCTCTTTTTTACTGTGATATTCCACGTGAATTACTAAAAAAAACTTCAGTGCATTAAAAAAGAGCGAAAGGTGCTTTTCACTGTTTACTCAAAATTGGGGCGCTCTTCCACAAACGGAGTATGACTCACATTAATTTTTATATGATGTGAATCACTGATGTACAGTAACTGCTTAGTGCTAGGCAGCTCACAGTAGTAATAATGGCCTTGTAACACGCTTAGAGAAGTAGGGCCCCGTCGTCACGTTTATTGGAGAACAAGTGAAACATAAATCAAAATCAGGGAAAATGTCACATATGATGTAACGCTTGCCCCAAAGCTACAGAAGGGGTCGAAAGCTACACATACTCAATACCTTACTTGAAATTGAATAGGAAGCGAAAAAACTACTGAAAACTCGCTAAATAAGGTTGCTATCGCGGTCTACCTGCATATTGAAACAAACTTTTCTCATGTGCTCCTAGCTATGAATCTCGATAAATGTACCTTGCTAAAACACTCTTCGCGAGTTGTAAACGTACCTTGTGATTTATATCTGATGTTTTTCAACGTGGCGTCGTGTTTTCAGAATGCACGGAGAGCATCATACGGCTGTGTGCTACACGGCGGGCACTGGCGATTGACAGCTGCTTTGCGGCGGTACATGTGACGGCCAACGCAGGCGCTGCCACCAACGACGCTTTGTGCGTTATGCGCCACATACTCGTTAGGAGAAACATCTGAGAATATTAACGTGACAAACCGGAAACCAATAGACATGGCGTTATATTCATAATGTAACACGCCGGTAAAAGGTAACAGAACGTATTAACGAGCTCTTGCTCATATTACGAGTGCATTGTGAAACTCGAATGCTTGGTATGCGGTTTCTTTCAAGTTGAGCACATTATGTTGCTGGTCGATATAAGAATAGTACTCATATTAGGAAGGTTAAGCTGAACTTCACCTAATGAAAACTGAACTACATTGTCACTTTTCACAATTCTTGCTGCTTGTCTTACACGGACATATTTAAGGTACACTGGCTATTGAATTTTCCTTTCGCGTAACACACCATGCCTGCGCTACAACGTAAGTGAGCTTCTTTAGTTCCGCTTAACCATGTCTATTGGGCGCAAAGTTTAGTGTCCTTGGGCACTGACGTTTCTATCAGACGAATAAACAAAAGTGTATCCCTCCAACCCTGCGTTCAGCAATCAACACCGCAATCAGAGGGGGACTCGGAAAGTTAATAATTATCTTGCCTTTAGCTGTTATATGGAAATAATCTACGTAACTGAAACAACTAAAGAAAACCTGAGTTAAAGAGTGCATAATCATTGCCGAATGAGACCTCTTGATTCTCAATAACGTTTTACATGCGATATTTAGGATGCTCGGAAAAACTCACGTTGGCATCGTGGCGGAGTATAGTACCGGTGCACTTATCAGAGCCCCCGACAGTACGACACTCTTGAGCACCTCGTTGAACGCAAAAGTACCTTCAAGTTGCCGCTCAGCCAACACTTCCATGTCTGCGGGCAGCGGGTAAGACATGGACGCCGCCTCGTGGTCCGCCATCAGTGTCAGATGCTCGTCGAGGAAATCTCCGGACCACTGGCTGATGTTCGGGTATACCGGCGTGTAGCGGTCACTCAGTGGTCTGACCAGTCGGTGAGGAAGCGTCACTGTCGTGTTCCTGAACATTGCCATCAGGTTGACCCAGCGGTGGCTGTCGATCCACGGAACCAAGCCCTGTTTCTCGGAGAATGCGTCAACGACCGCGTCGAGCAGTACTTGCGTGTCAGCTTCGGCTATGGGTGGCAGGCCCAGGAGTCGACTGATCTGGTACGAGCAGGCGTGACTGGAGACGCGACATGCCGCCTTCAGACAGGTCTTTCGAGTTTCCCGCTGGCTAGCATCCGCGCTCGGGAGTCTACTTTTGAAATAGAGGGCGAGCACTTCCGCGGCTACCTGCAGCGACAGGTAGGCTCGCACCGTTTCGCTCGTTGCATTACTGCCTATGACTTTCAGAATGCTCTCTGCCTGATTCCGTCCAGTCCAGAAGAACCGTTCTGTGCGAGACCAGCGTAGGTACTTCTGAAATAGAGACGACCAATCGGTCGGGCCCAATTGCAGAGCTGTCTCGGTAATCGCGCTCAAGTTGAGTAGCCTCGTATCAGAATCGTTTTCAAAAGCAGCGTTCAAGACGTCGTCAAGTTTCAGAACGTCGGCGACTAATTCTTTCGAGGGTGCCTTCGCAACCATCGCAGCGAGAGCTGCCTCCAGGTGGCTTTCGAAATCGAGAAGACCATCGAAAGCTTGCCTGATCGAGCGGCCACCTCTGATGGCGGGATACACGCTCTTATTGCGCAGTCCAAGTCCGATGCCAAAAAGAACGTCGATGCCACTCACTGCCGATAGAGCCGCTATGGCCGTAACCAGATCACGTTGAGATAGGTTGTGCAAGCTGCTGGCGTGCTTTTGCAAACGCGGAAGAACGGACGTCAGTGCTGCGGTGTCTTGACTGCTGTTCATAAATGTAGTGCACGCCCTGCAAGTGAGGAAAAAAAAAAAGGAGTGACAGGAAATTTAGGTGGAATAGCCGCGAAGATTACTTTTAATCACGAGACATCACTTCCTTACCTTAAAGATTTCTCGAGGAAGTACTACGTGGTGTTATGAAATCACCACACGATGTCAATCATTCAGTCAAGAAAGGTTACCATTTAATCCGTCATAAATCTTCACGGACATATGACTGAAGCATTTCGTAGGCAAATTTGTTCCATTTTTGTGCGGCGTTGACCTTTCTGTGATCTGTTATCTGGTCCGCTATGAAGGAAGAGCATTGCTGAAACAGTGATCTAGCTTCAAGTTAGCCTGATTTTGTGTCTTTCGCAGTGACTACATGGATACTTCAAAGACTTACTTCGCCTTTTGCGCAGAATTATCCTGCGCACATTTAAGCCTTCTTTAAACGATGAACAAGCCATGTTTTGTTAGGCATAAGCAAATGAAGCCAACAGATAATAAAGCGAAAGAAAGCATAGAAAGAAAGCATGATATTGCAGCTATTTAATTGAAGTGTAGTAATTGCGAAATTAAGGGAAATGAATGTGGATGGGAGAACAACTTGCTGTAAGTGGGAACCGAACCAACAACTTGCTAGTGCGTTGCGCCAGCAACTGAGCTATAGCGGCAGTCGTTCTACCGCCGCTGTAGCTACATTTATTCGTTATATATCTATGTGTAATGATGGTACTGTTAGCCAGCACACCTCGTAGCCATGGTGCACCATTCTTCTTCTTTTGTCAAATGGCGTGACGTGGCACTTCATATTTACGAGCTGGCGGCTGAGCTTAACGGGGCCCTGCAACACTTTTTGGGCGTGGTCAGAAAACGCTACCGATCAGTAGTCGAGACTCACGAGAACACGTGAGCCAAACGTTATAGCGCAGTACGCAGCCTAAAATTTGCAATTAATTCTCAAAGTCAGGTAAAGATTGCTCCCTCTTCTCCCTACAAATGATGCTATGTACCAATATTACTGCGCCATATACCCAAAGTCACCGCCGTTGGCTGATTTGCGCCTCGTAAGCTGCATAGTTACCGTGGCTGCCGCGGTATGCCGCCACGTGCCCGCGCGCCCGCTCATGATCACACTGAAAAAGCCGCGCGTTCGAAAAAAAAAGAGAAACGAAATTGCTCAAGGTCGTGACGCGCGCTGACGAAGGGCCGCGTCTTCTTGCCTCCTTCTCATCCCCCTCCCTGCGTAGCTTTCAGCGCGCTCGCTGGTACGAGAGGAGAGAGAAAGCGCTTGAAGCGTGCGACAAATCCCTGTAACTCCGCTCGTACGTGACGGATTCTAAAAATTTTTGCCTCATGTGATTCGCGAAGCGGCATGCGATAATAGTAAGGCTATTCCACTATAACTCAGAAAAGTGCTGCAGGACCCCTTTAACGAACTGGTAGAGAAGCATAGTGAGCGTTAATGGTAGTATTAATTGATGTCGTACTTATGACATAATCATACGTTTCCAGATATCGTCTGCTGGAACAACGATGTCGTCAATGTTATCGATTGAAACTTGAGTTACTTGGACATCATGACCTTCAAACCCGTGTAGCTGCCTTGCTTATAATATCTGCTCTCTGTTGAATCCCTCCATGAAAGAGAGTACGAGGATAATGCGCATGGTCCGTAGGCACAAATAGTTATTACAAGTAACCGCACAAAAATGATCAGCAGCAACTTCAACTATAACGAATTCTATTAATCCTCAGATAGTTATATTACATTTTCTTTGTTAGTCAATACAAAGAGCAGGTATGTCAGCTCATTCTTTATGAACAATGTCAGCTCATTCTTTATGGAAAATGCACGTACTTTCTAAACGCGCTACCTATGCGACTATGACGTAGTCGCGCCTAATTTTCTTGACCCCATCCATAACCATACCGTTAGGGCTATGTCTGTATGAGGCCCTATTTTTAATTGCTAATATTTATTTATTTATTTATTTATTTATTTACTTATTTATTTATTTATTTATTCATTTATTTATTTATTTACAATACCTCAAAGGCCCCGGTAAAGGGGATTACATGAGGGGTATCGATGATTCCATGGATGAAAACATGTGTAGTAGATCGCGATGCCTGGAGTCGGCCAGGGACGCAAAACACAAAAAAAAAGGTATTGCACAATTTTTTCAATTCCGTAACTGAACGTAACAGCCACCTTGATGGGGGCTTAAACGCTGAGTTACGTGTTTAATTGGTGCAGTAGATCTTAGTTACAACGTTCACGTTAAGTGAGTGTCCTTTTAGGAAACGGATAAATTAGTACATTCTGTAAACAAGGGAATACGTATAACCTAAGCTACTTTAAGTTCCTACCACTAAACGATTTGAAGACGACGGCGCAATCTGTTTTTTTTTTTTAAAGCTGAATTCTTTATCTGAATGGCGTAGAAGTTAATTGAAGCCTGACAGCTCCAGACGGGAGGTGCTCACCTGTACGTGTGGAAGAAGACGTGCGTTCCGTAGATGTCCGGATAAGGCAGCTCGCCTGGCGTGATAATGCTGTCGAGTAGGGAATAAAAGTCCTCCATGATGTCGCCCAGAAAACTGCCGTTCTGTGTCCATCGGTGGCAAACGTATTCATAAAAGTCGTGACAGGGGTCTACCGTCAAGTTCCCGGACATGTCGAGCAATTTGAGCGCCTGCGTACATCGTATGTGTCAGAACTGCGTTTTTAGCATGTGTGATATACGTTTGGTGCACTGCAAGACGAATCAAGCTTGTCGCAGTCCTCAAGCAGCGTATTGATGTCTCTACCTTTATAACACAGACACTTTATATCCGATATTTGTGCCCTTTTATACGAGCCAAACGCAGCAATATTTTGCTGTGTCTCATCTTGCAAAACATCCAGGCGTGTCTTCTAACAACAACGCTTGACCAAATACACAGCGAAATAAGGACGGCGCTCTCACAGACGGTGCCAGTTCTTTTCTCTTGCTTCGAACAGTGTCACCTCGATTTCTTTAAAACCGATTGATCGAGACTGAATCATGCCGTGTGATGGGAGCTAGTTCTAATGCCTCGTTGGAGACATATCGGTTTATTTTACAGAGTGTCGCCGCAAACGACGTGCACTTGCCGTCGCTTTGGATCGGTATAACCACGTAATACTTCGCCATTATGACGTGGCTCAAGATCGTATTGTGGTTTCCGAACGTAAGACGCCATGCTTGAGGTTTCTCAAATATATACATTATGCGGTTTAGCAAGCTTCACCACATTTATGTATTGAATAGGAATTATTTTGCTCGCGAAGTTTTAAAAAGTGCTCTTATATTGAAACCTCACGATAGCACCTAATATAGCAAAGACGTCTAAATGTAATAAAAAGGTTATTAAGTTGTAGCAGACGTTTTTTATGGAAACCTATTTTCGTTCAGAAATCAAATAGGTATAATTATATCCTTCTTTCGCGCCTTGTATATCATTCACTAAACCAACGTTGGTTAAGCGGCTTCGAGAAAACGTCACCGGGATTTCTGCTGCATGCATCTACGTCATCCTTTATGATGCTCTGACATAGTAGGCTCCATGCACTACAGTACTCTCCTCCACATGATCACAAATAACCTATATTCAACAAACTTGAGTTGCATTTGCAAGTAGTTGTCACTGCAACTCACAAATGGCGAAAAAAATTTAAATGTGTTTTCACAGTGAGCAGAGGTATCAACTGAAATGAGGAGCCTTAACGCACAATCCTGGTCAGATTAAGATGCTGTAAAGTTCAAGTCTGCACATATTATATCTGAAGGAAACATAATTAGGACTGCGCCATGAAATATGGAAGTAGTTGGTAAACAAACAAGTTACATTTTTAAAGTCAGCAAAGTTAAGACTACGATTCTTTCATCTGGCTCGCGAGTTCGCGCTGTTGTTTCATGAACCTTTCTCCTTGATAAGTCAAATGTTTGTCTCCAAGCAACACTGAGACATAGTTCAGGGGCACCTAATTGTGCTCCTTGTGTGTTACCTCTTTTATTACACAGTCGGCGGTATCGAAATTGGCTGACGAACACATTGCAGTTGTTACGTCTAAAATGTACCTCGTGACACTGCTCAGTATCGCAGACCAGTGAGTCATCGGCGAACTGCTCTGCGTGTCGCGAGAAGGCCATGGCGAAAGCGAGCACGGCAAATCCGACAAGCGAGCAGGACAAGCCATCACCACACCGGCGATCGCACCGGGTCGCGCAGGCGCCATCTCGTATCCGCCCTGTCCTTTTCGTTGACTGTCAGAACGTCGAAAAAGCACGAGAAATAGAAAGAAAACACGTAAAAAAGAATATTGTTGTTGATGTTGTTGCTTACGAGCTTGCGCGAAAGGAAGTGCGGCGCTACCACCATTTCAGATAAGGCACCTCTTGTTAGACCTCGCAGCACTTTCACAGTTAGTGTAGTCACGGTTGTTTTGCCAATAGCAGTCCGGAAGTAGATCGGCGTTCTGATTTCAATACCATGTTAGTGCTGCCGGACGGTGCGCCAGTGATGTGCTACGCATGAGTATTTTCAGATTTTATGTAATTTTATTTTATTTTTTTACAGAACAGTGCCAACCCTTCATGAGCGTTTTACTAGAGTGAGAAAAATGCAAACATTATACAAGCTAGGTAATGCAATGCCATTACGAAGGAGAGTACACAAGAATAAAGAGCTAGCACACAAAAGTAATGAAATCGTCACTCGCAAGTGTCGTGAACAGGGGAATACTAATGCTACATGTTCGCAGGCATTGCCTCAGTCTCCAACAAAGCTACTGAGAGAGCGTTACAGAATTACCAGTTGCCCAAGCAACACCTGCCCGAAGAATTCTTTCGCGAACACTTTTATGAATCGTTGCAATAACGGTATTGTTACGCACACTCTTTTTCATATACATGGTAGGCAGCCCTTGTGGCGTTGTCAACCAAGACACTTGACGATGCTTGCTGGAAGCATCAGGACGCAACCTCTGCTAAGCAGCAGGACATTGCTGGCGCTTGTCACGTCGTGTCATCAGCGGGTCACGCGAGAAGAAGATAAAAAAAAAATTGTAGAGCCTTAACCCAGCAAAAAAACCTTAGGTACAGTCGGCCACAAAACAACACGGACCACTCGAGCGCGTGACCGAATTGCCGTCTGCGCCGTCCAGCGGCGAGCCATCTGGTATCGAGAGCATGGCTCTTGCTGCACAAACGCCAAAGCAATGCTCTCGACAGCAGACGGCATTTCGCCACGCAATCGCGTGGTATTATAATGTGACCGACTGTACCACCGAAATAGCGACCGCTTCTCCGACAACTCACGCTGCTGTTTTGACTTGTCTCCGACGCTTGTGGTTTCCTGGGGACCACTAGTCAATCCACTCGTCACGGCGTCCAACGCAGGAGGCGCTGTGGTTGCAAAGTGCACGGAGGGACCGCCCGGAATGGTGTTCTTAGGCGCAGGCTCTTTGTCTGAGGCGAGCTCGAGGTGCGAGGCACTTCTCCCAATTTTAGGCGTCGTGGACTTCCTGGACTTTACCGAACCGCTATGCTTCGTCAGGATTGACGAGTCGTTCGCCGGCGGCTCGACGGTCTTGGCAAGGATGCTTCCTTCGTCAGTGGTCATCTCGTCGATTGGCAAAGGCTTCCGCAAACAAGGACCTGCTACTTCAAGACGGGAGGGCTAGCACTGAGTGGGCTGCAATTAGCAAGGTATCCTATTTATACAAAGTTTGGAGCAATAAGCTGCACTTGTTAGTCTTAACAGTAATTGTGTCACAGGAATGGTGTATTTCTGCTTCCTGTTTATGGAAGGCAGTGTACAATGAACTGTGTTGAATGACCTGGATAAAGGCCTTCAGTGCTGACTGCTACCATGCGGAAATTCCAGCCGCCTCGCATAGTGAAACATGCGTCTACAAAACCAACGCTTTGTACTATGTAAATAAAAATGGTACGCCTGTGATACAGGCTTGCCATCCTTGAAAAGAAACGGTTCATTTGACGAATAAACAACTATATCAACGATCAACAGGAGTGAGCAGGTCACATATTACTGGGGGAGGGTAAATGAAATAGCAAGTAAAATCGAGTGGAGAAAACTAGTTATTCGCGGTGTGTAAGCAGAGAGGGCGTCCATGTTTTGAGGCGAACAAAAATTACGTACAACGAATGCCCGAAATTTATGGCAACTATAAAAGAAAGGGAAGATGGGTTGTTTTGTGGCGGGCTATAAGCGCAGAGAGTACGTCTAAACAAATTTATCACAAAATTTGCAAGTGCAAGACAATTGTCATAAACGCCATAAAACCGAAGTTGCATGCACAGAAGTTATTCTAAAAGCGGGCTTATATGCAAAAGTACAGAAAGCCCGCCAATGAGAGTGTGTACTTGTAATCAACGAACGCCACTGCTTGATTACAGATCGACCTTGTTAAGGCCGTGGTATCAGTGTTCGAAAAAGACGCGTCAGTCAGGTGATGAAGCCTTATCTTAGTATTTCCAAAATATTATTCACATCACGTGGTCGTAGCGCTATTGATACATATATACGGCTTTTACACTGCGTACAATTTCCCTATGTTTAAACCACTCCTGAAGCGCGGCAAGCATTATACATTCAACTTCGCTTACTGTACAAGTTTGCTCATACTTCGACTACATTCAACTACGCTCTCCGTTTTCGTGTAAGTTTTTGTCTTCTCGTATTACGTCTGCGTGAAGTGGGGAGTAGATATTCCCAATGATGATCTTGCCGCTCTTCACATCATTAAAGCCAATCTATTTTCTTCAGCAAAGTGAAGCACCAGTCAATGTTGTTTGTAATATATACAGAATAACCCGGGACTTCCTTCAATGCAGCGATCATTTCGTGCAACCGGAGCAACCAAATTGTTAAAGCATCAAAACACGACCGTCGTTTCTGTTACGCTCGATATATAGAACGGCTCACGAGCAAGGTAGGCACCTGTGTTTTCTCGGCGGGTAGATGATGGCTTAAACCGGGAATGCCTTTCGCAGTTGCGCCAGCAGAAGCACCAGTACCTATATGACCCCGTGAAGCATGCACGTGGAATTCCACGCGATGACAGTGCACGCGATTCAAAGGCCGGTAATGACGATGATTTCTTTCTCATATGGCTCAACCCACAGTGAAGGATTGACCAAGAAGGGTTCATATGAAATTTTAAAGAATATTCGGAATATTATATAATGGTCAAACAAAAAAAATAATAGAAAAGACAAAAAATATCCGCATTTGCTTTCTCCTCGCTCTTTGTGAAATTCTACCTCGTTCCGCTGAATTTAAACGCGGAATGAACATGACTGTTTTCCTAACTACACGATCGCTTGCACACATCCAGCAAAGTTGTTTGCTTATTGGAAATTCATAAGGCGACCGATGCAAACTACACGATAGCTTGAAGTAGTTTGTAATTGCTTTCTCTCTTCTCTCATCCTGACGAAAGTGCTGGAAGTTAAGGAGGAGGGGTGGCACGGGGGAAGAAGGTGCGTCACGCGCGCCTCGTGACCTTGAGCACTTTCTTTTTTTTTTTTTCTTCGAACGCGCGGCGTACATTTAGTGCGATCGCGCGCGCTCGCGCTCGGGCAAGTGACGGCCTCCCGCGGCGGCCGCAGTAACTACCGAGCGCGCCATGTTCAAATCAGCCAATGGCATGAAACTTGAGTCAGTGACGCATTGACTTTGAGTCAATAGCATCATTTGTCGAGAGAAGAGGAAGCGGTATTTAGCTGACTTTGAGAATTTATTGTAAATCCTAGGCCACGTGCTACGCCATAATATTTGGCTCGAGTGTTCTCGGGAGCTACCGATCGGCAGCGTTTTCTGACCATGCTGAACAAGTGTTGCAGGGCCTCTTTCAGCATTTTCGTTTATTCGATGTTTTATTTTTACTCTAAATTTCCACCTTCCTTTAACTTCATAGCTCTTTACCTCAAACATCCTGCCAACCGATTCTTGGCCCATCCCCTTTTATGGGGTGAGCGCCACGAGGAAGACGACATCACTTCATCAGTAGTCCAACAGAGACTATAACTGAAAAACCTGATAGTCTGACTGTGTGCTCTGCAGAATCTTCAAGTATTAGCTATGTTTTTTTTATCTCTTTTAGTCTAAAATTACAACGTTTATCTTTAGCCTCATAAGTATTTACCTCAAAATCCTGCCGCCCGGTTCTTGGCCCATCCCCCTTTGTGGGTAAGCGCCACTAGTAAGATGTCATTATCATCGTGATCACAACGAGTAGTCGGACAGATTCATGGTCTGACGTGAGCCGTTCTATGCACTTTTCTTCATCCATATGTTTAGTATTGGAATTAGATATAATTTTAAATGAACACTTAGTCTCAGGACTATTGGTAAACGCCAGTGGTTCTTGAGAGAGTGCCAACCTTGTTGCCGAGCTCGTAATTCCACATGCGATTTTGCGATGCTCGGCTTCAGTGTCGTTTGATGAAGATGAAAAGCAGAGTTGATGGCTATGAAGAAAACGAAAGCGCACGCGCCCCACGAGCCTCGCGCGCTTCTCATCGAGTGCTGCTAAAATCCCCCGCAGTGGGTTGAGCCAAAGTACTGAGGAACCAACCAACCAACCAAAATCGGAACAGGCAAGTTCATACCGAGTATTCTTGAAATGATTTTTTACGAACCAGTAACGCTGATTTACTTTGCCATGCGTGTAATTGCGGGAACGATTCGCTGCTTAAAAGGCTTAGCAGCGGCCATTGAGGCCTACAGCTGCAGATAATTGGAGAGGACTAGAATTGAGCTTTTATCGTGCAATTATGTCCACGACGGGCAGACTCGTTTCACGTCCATGGTATGTAGAGCGTACCTTACCATGATCCTTGAAGCGCAAGGGGAGCCGTAGCTGGTCTAAACCAACCATGAACGAGAATCTTCGCAGTTATTTCGCGGCAAGTCACGATATGGAGTAGATAGTCCACCGTCTCTAAACCCCATCGCTCTGTAACTGTGTCAGCTGTGCTGTTCTCAATGAATTTCAGGAAAGTGGCAATGTCCAGTGGTGTGATGCCTCCCGATACTCGAACGTGCAGCTAGCGTTCGCTGCAATCGGTTGATGAGCCTCCCTTTACCGCGATTAAATGAGTTCGTGATACTGAGTATATGGGTGCTGTTCAATTATGCTTCCTTCGATGCTCCCTCTATGAACAAATGTATTCATTTCCCTCGGGATTTATACTGGTTTGCTGATTGATCGGAGTATAACTGTAGAGATAAAACCATACGCACTGTGGTAAACGATGTCACCCGAAGCAGTATACGAGGTGCCGGCTGTGGCGAATAGTTTGCCGTTAAGCAAGCTTTCTGAGACGGACGGACGTAGTTTGTAAATAGAGTATAGTAGATTGCGCGACACGAATGTACTACGTGCGCCGACTACATTGTGGCGCCTCAACGTGCCCCCGCGTGGGTTTAATGAAGGGAAGTGTAATGAACCGTTTCCTTTGACCCCTTCTTCCTTTCTGGCTTGTTTACGTGACATTGCTCTCGCATGCTTCGGCGTTTTCAGGCATGCTCTCCTCTTGAGGCTGTTCGCATACCTGGTGCTCCTGCACCGACTGCACTCATTGCCTGTGCAAAAGACGACGCCGCCATCACTGCTACGATTCAACCGGTAAGGCGAGGCAACCCTTCGTACCGACCACCATAAACTGTCGCGCAGTTGCAATAGATACGAGATAAGAAATCGCACGCAGATATTGTCGCTTTTTGGTTAGGCAAGGCGAAAGTGAAATATTACGGGCGATTACCGTATTAGACTACGAAACTCCGCACTTGTCTGCTTTCTTAGTTTCTCACAGGTGTGCTCGAAAGTTCACATCGATGTAGTCTAATGTCTAGGACGTGTCATGCTCCACTGCACCTTAAACATATAGTCTTCATGAATTATTTTCTGCAACAAGTTGATAAGTCGGACTAATTTGGTGACGTTGAACAACTGAACAACACCGGCACACATTAAAAAGGAGGCACAGAGACATAAGTTGCGTCCGGTCTGACTCTCTTCAAAACTGTCTATAGGCTGGTATGCTTAAATACCTGATCGAAAATAACTGCTTGGTAGCAATCCAAACCATTAGTACTCACCGTTCCCAAAATCTCACGTACATGGTATGCAAAATGTGATATTGAACCAGATAGATTTGTAATGTATAGTCTTTGCGTTTCTCACAACAGACTCAATCTTTAAGACTAGAGAGTTTGCTACTGTGTCAATACAGAAAGCAGTAAAAGAAAAACTAGAGCAGGTCTGATGCGATTACTTTCATCTTTGCAGGGATGACGCGGTTGCTCGCGACGTGGCGCTCTGAAGGAACCCGTCAAAGCGCTGAACGCCTTTCGAGTGGACGACGACCTCGAAGCTCGAGCGGGCCCCTGACGGGGACGACGGCATGGGCGGAATCTACTACAACAAACATATTGAGGAAGAAGTACGGTCCGCGAGGTGTACGCTCGGGTACGCAGATAGACAAATTCGGTCAGGGTCTCGCGCGTGCAATATTTGTTCGAAAAAGAGGAAAAAAGTATCTTTTATTTTTAAATTAGTCATCCTTAAGCTAATGCCGAACGAGTCAAGACCAGTCCAGTCCAGAGGCGGAAGTGTTTTGTGTTGACAAACAGCTGGTGTAGCCTATATCCTCACAAGACTCTTACGAGGGCAATGAAATAACGTGCTCGTTTTTCTAATAACATTAGTACCGATTTATGCTTTCGCAGAAGTGCGCCAAAAGCGGTTCCTGTTGACGGCTCGCTTCGAGCCAAGTACGGTGGGTGTATGTGTTGTATGCAAAGTCCCCCCCCCCCCCCCTAAAAAACACCAAAAAAACAGCACCAAGTATAACAAAAGGATAGATTATTATTAAATTGAAACAATAACATGAGACCCAAGTTTTCATAGCACTCGCACGGCTTCTACGGCTCTCTTTGGCAAGCGCTAATGGGCACAAAAGCTCGCAACAAAATGAAGAGGTCTACACTGTGGATTGCCGGCAGGAATAAGGAATCGTTGTAGAAAATATGAACTTGTTTACGCATTGTTGACGACTGAGGCGTATTCATAAGAAAAGTGGGCACATGCATCGCACTATAGAACAGCCTTCGTATTTCCCGCGTGCAATCTAGCGTACTGATCTCCTTATATTTAGGTGAACGTTAAAGAACCTCAGGTGGTCGAAATTTCCGGAGCGCTCCACTACAGCGTCCCTCATAATCATATCGCGGTATTTGGACGTAGACCCTAACAAATATCATTAATGAAGAATCCTAATCGTAGCGTCGTAGTATAATCGGAGCTGAACCTACCGTGTTCCAACTCATACAAGTCAACGACGTCATCATTGAGAGAAGCATTCACAAGGAGGCCAGTCCAATATTGATTTACAGGGCATCTCACCCCCCCCCCCCCCCCCCCCCCCGGTTCAAAAGACGAGGAGTGGTTTCTTTCTGGCCTTCACTACCCTTCATACAGGCGGTATCTCCCACCTTCGCCACTTTTTTCTTCATAAAACATGCGTACAATGTCAGGACTAAGCGTGAGCGTATCGGGATTTCGCGCTTCTTGGCTACGCGCAGTTATCTCCGCTTGCGCAGTCGGAAACG